>NC_133648.1:297637788-297776968 GCF_009905375.1 Apium graveolens | reverse complement strand
CTTCTTTCCTTTAATCAGCTACTGTCCTTATCTGATTGTCCTTCAGCACTTAAGTTCTGATATCTATCTTCTGATGATTATCTCCTGATAATATAAGTACTGATATCCTTAAGTCCTGACTTCCAGTATAAGTACTGATCAATAGTTAAGTACTGATCTATCATGTTCACACAAGATCTGAAAGCTAAACATAAGACATATTAGCCATGACATTATCAAATATATCTAACATATACCATAGTTTAGAGTAAAGCTTTTTATGGATTATGATGAGATCATAATAGTGAGACCTAAAAGATGATAACTCTAAACTTAAATAGTTCCTGGTCGTAGGATTACTAACTGGTAATTAATAATCCGCAAAGATCGGTACATACTATGCTTGCTTTATTATGAAGGATGTCTGTTCTCATAGATATTTGTGTGGTGACACTAGAGCTAGTATGTAGGTGCTTATTATAGAATAAGTTCACTGAACATGACTCGCACAGCTGAACAACTGATGGAGTTCACTCACGTGTCAGCAGTTGTTCACATAGTGATAGTTGTACAAGTATTCTTAGACTTGAGGTCATCATAGTCATCTTGTGTACACTGAACTATACTTTGGTTTAGTTCTTAGTCTCCAGGGACAATTATTAGGGCTCTACTAGGTATAGAAATTTGTACACGAAGATAGTGTATGATCAATAAAGGATCTACCCCTTCCAGTGAAGAAAGCGAATGTTCAAGGCTGATCCACTTATGCTAGTTCAGGAATCTCTGGCCAGAGTGAATGAAATTAGAAAGGAGTTTCTAATTTGCATAGAACTAAGCATAGTAAATGGTAAGCAAGTGATTAAATTAGATAGGCTTGACACGAGATCCATGCCTTGTATTTAATCGGGACATTGTAGGGTAGAAGGAGTTTATTGTACAGTAACTATTCACTGAATAGGTTCTTGGTATTCTAAGCAGTGAATTCATATTATCCGGATAGTCGCGATATGCTGAGAAGTATCCCTCACGATGTAGAATAAATGTGATTAATTAATCATATTTAATAAATTAGAGAATTTATATAAATAATGATAAAATAGTTTTATTATTATTTATTTCTATTACCGGTTTAATATTGAACCTACAGGGTCACACCATAAAAAGAGAATGATTTAATGGTGGAGGAATTAATTAATAATGGCTAATAATTATTTATTTGTGAAATAAATAATTAATTGGAAAATTTAATAATTGATTAAATGAGATTTAATTGATTATAAATTAATTAAGAAAAGTTCTTAATATTATTAATTAAGGATTTAATTTTTTGGAAATTAAATCAAGAGAGAGAATTATTTCTAAAGTGTTTAGAAAAAGGATTAATAATTAAAAGGTGTTTTAATTATTAATGAGAATGATAAATGGGATAATAATAATAATATTTATGGGAAAATTTCAGCTGAAAATTTTGCCTATAAATATACTATTATAAACCCTATTTTTATTCTAACCCCAAAATTTTATAAAACCTAATTCTCTCCACCTCCTCCTCCTCCTTAACGTCGTTTTCTTGGTGGATACCGGTGGAGTGCTTCACGTTTGAGGAGCAGCTGCTAAGGATCTCGAATCGTTGCTTTTGGATCGCATATTAAAGGTTAGTAATCGATCCCTATGTTTTAATCACGATTTATATGCTTTTATTTGGATTTTATATGTGTAAAAAGTGTTTTACCATGCCTCCGCTGCGATTAAAATCCAACAGAAGTCAGCACATTTCTTGCCGATAAATGAAAGATTTTCGTTGGAAAAGTTGGTCAAATTATATTTGGATGAGATTGTGATGCGTCACGGAGTCCCTGTATCTATCGTGTCTGATAGAGATCTAAGGTTTAACTCGAGATTTTGGAGACAATTCCATGATCATTTGGAACTAAGCTGAAAATGAGTACGGCCTACCATCCGCAGACGGACGGACAAAGTGAAAGGATAATTCAGACCATTGAAGATATGTTGCGAACCTGCGTAATAAATTTCAAAGGAAATTGGGAAGATCATTTGCCGTTAATTGAGTTTTCCTACAACAACAGTTATCACGCGAGTATTGGCATGCCGCCTTATGAATCGTTGTATGGAAGAAAATGTAGGTCCCCTGCATATTGGGACGAGGTTGGTGAGCGCAAATTAATTGGCCCAGAGCTGGTTCAATAAACAAAGGAAAAGGTAGAAATGATTCGAAAAAGATTAGTTGCAGCCCAAGATCGACAAATAAAGTACGCAAACCAAGAATGAAAAGATGTGCAATTTGGACCTGGAGATAAAGTCTTGCTAAAGATATCTCCTTGGAAAGGTTTATCTCGATTCGGGAAGAAAGGAAAGTTGAGTCCTAGGTATATTGGACCATTTGAAGTACTGTGACGAGTTGGGAAGGTGGCATATGAATTGGCGCTACCTCCGCAAATGCAACATCTACATAATGTATACCATGTATCTCTTCTGAAGAAGTATAATGTTGATGCGAGCCATGTGATCGAGTTGGAACCAGTGGAAATCCAACCAGATTTGTCTTATGTGGAACAGCCAGTTCGAATTTTGGACCGAAAGGAGAGGACACTTAGAAATAAAGTTGTACCTCTAGTTAGAGTATTGTGGAGATATCCACTAGTTGAAGAATCGACTTGGAAATTAGAAAGCGAAATGAAAGAAAAGTATCCCCATCTATTTGCTTAGACCAGATTCTGGGGACATAATCCTTTTAAGGAGGGTAGATTATGACGACTGAGAATTTTTTGACGTAATTAAGTCAATAAAGTATGTTTTATGTGAAGTGATTATAATTATGTGATTAAGTGTTGTTTAATTGTCGTTACTGTATATTAGAATCTAGGAACGTAAGTAAAAGCGTTCCAATTTAAAGAGTCAGCTTAGGAGTTAAGCTGTGATGTCGGGCCGTCGGGTAGAACGGAACCCGTCCTAATAAGGATTTAAAAGTATATGAAATGCGAAATATGTATGATTGTGTGAAATGGATGTTTAAATGAAGTATTTCTTCCTAGTGACGTGTCGGTCGATAATGATAACGAGAAGCGTAATTGAAACGCTGAGCGTCGGGCCGTCAGGCAGAACGTGATCCGGAACGCGTAAAAAGGGATAATATTAAAGAAGGATAATTTCTATGATCAGATATGAGTTGTGATGTATTCGTATATGTGCTTGCTTTTCTGTATGCATGATTACGTGATCTGTTGACATTTTTATGAATTTAAGGGAATTGTTTGATTTAAATAAAGGTTTATTTAACCTTCGCGCATTTTTATAAAATCATCTGAGTAAGATAACTGCATGAGATTTGTTCTGTTATCTTCGTAATAATCCTGTAGACTTTCTAAAAATGATGGACGGATTTATTTGGTGATCGTTGCATTTTAAATTGATTTTTATGTGATAAAGTGTTATTATTAGCACAAACTTGTAAAAATCGTATAAAATCAACCGTACGCTCAAAATCTTATTATGAGTAATGGTTGGAAAGCTAATTTCGAGATTCACGTTTTAAAATTATCATTCGTATCAAATTCATCTTTTCCGATAGAGATTTTTGCAGATTAAATTCGTTTTCTTTTAAGAATAAAAAGTGAATCAGAAATGAGATACCAAATTACCATACTACCCCTCCCTTGGTAGTATATAATCACACCCACCTCCTCTTTTCTTTATTTTTCACCCGAGCTTCTCTCTTCTCTTTCTTTTTCTCTCATTTCTTCATCCCTCTCGGGATTTCTCTCTCTCTCTCACTCTCGGTACACTCTCTCTTCAATCTCTCACTTGTTCTTCACTTTTTTCGGTTATAGAACCATGATTGTGTGAGATTTTGTGTTATCTACCTATATACATACATGCATGTCACTATCTTCAAGTTTTTGAGAAAATCCAAAGTTGGATTTGGTGGTTTTGAATTCGGTTTTCATGAAAACAAAAGGGTTTGTGTTTTTAAATGATTTAGAGTGAAGATATGTGTTTGCATGTGTGTATTACTTGAGAAAATTGGTGGTTGATGGTTGGAAACCCCCGAATGGGGGCACCACGGATATGGCACCGCCACCGGTGATGAACTACGGTGAACCGGTGGTGAGCAATGATGTTAAAAACTGAGCTCTAGTATCTTTAAATCAAATATTTGTGTTTGCATATGGTATTTTGATGAAAGCCCGAATGGTTTTGTAGTTTACAAGTTACTAAGTTGATTTTTTTTGGAAATGGATGTTAATCTAGCTTAGTGATTAAAAGATTAGTGTGATTAAGATGCAAAAGTTCGAAATTGAGTTTGCATGTTAGAATTCTTAGAAGAGGCCGATTGGTTCTTATTTTTCTTGGAAAATCATGTTGATTTTGTTGATATGAATGACTTATTGATAATTGTTTTTATAATTGTTAGTGTAATGAGAATAAGTTATGGTTAAAAGTCCAAATTGATGCATGCATGTTGTGATTCTTGGAAATTTCGAATGCTTCTACTTGATTAAGTTGAACTAAGTGTTAAATTGAGTGATCATCCATGATTACGTATGAATTATGAGTTTAAATGAGTTGTAAGAATGAAATTACACTACTTTGGAATGCTATACTTGATGCAAGTCAAATAAGGGTTTTGCATGTTTGATTCTTGATTGTGATAAGTGTTAAGGCCAAATAGGCCATAGGAATTAAAGGTCAAAATATGATTTTTGGCAATTGATAGAATGATTGAGTGTTTATATGTGAAATTTTTTGATTTTGCTTGTTGGATTATTGTTTTAGTTCGAATTAAGGATAAAAGAAAAAAGGGAAAATGAGTTGATTGATTTTAAAAGCTATAAGTGATATCTATGGTCGTAAGTAATTAGATATGAATGAAATTGTGTGTTCGTATAAGTTATAAATGTTTGATTTGGAGAATAGTCAAGATTTAGCGAGTATAAGTTGGTGATCGAGTATATATAGAGATAAAGGCTATGAGAAAAGAATGTGTTATGTGATATGTGCATGTGTGTATATAAGCTATACTCGTATAGTTCGAGTCAGGATTATAATCGGACTATGGTATTGAGTGAACGTTCCGAAAACGAGAGTTAAGAAACTGATTGAGGTTTTGGTTTTGATTGTAGATTCGGAACGTGAGGGCATTCAGGCTTGGAAAGGGAAAGGTATACTAGGTGGCAGTAGTTCAACCTTTATGAAATAGGAAAGCGAATTCAGGCAAGTAACTCTAATTACTTGTGTAAATAGTTATAACGAGAATGTTGTTCATACCATGTAGAGTATTGAACTGATAAAATAATGAAACCCTGTTATTGATTTGAGATACCCTGTCTTTGATCTTGCAAAACTATTACTGAGAAGTTTATTGATTCAACCCTTTGGTAACCTATCTTTTATGCTCAAATTATTTGTTATACCTTGAACTATTACAACCCTATAATTACCTTTACGAACCCCTTGTAATGATTCCATATTCTTTGATCACCATCTCCCCTATTGATCTTTGGAATAGTCTGATTCTTTTAACTTAAGTACCTTGTTATCATTGATTCAAAACCCCTAGAATTTCATCTTGTATATCCTTGATTCATTTCCTTAACTTTGAATTCTTGAAATTGAATCTAAGAATGAGTTTCGACTTGAAAGAGTCCAGATGATTTCATATTCTTGGTAATGATAAAATGAATTTAGAAAACCTACTTTTTTTCCAACTCAAGGTTTTCTAAACGAATTCTTGATGGATTGGATTGGATGTAAGAGGCTAGTGGGATTAGTCCAATCATTGTAAGAGGCTAGCGGGGCTAGTCCAGTTTAAGGCTGAAATTATGTCTTATGGTACCTTAAAGACCGGATGGAGGTCGGTACGGGCTGATCACCCGTATTAAAATGAAATAAAAAGATAAAGTGGTCCAATCAAGGGTTCTATATTGATTACTTAAAATGAAACTGAAATTTCCTGTTCAGAAATTGATTCTTGAAAATGAAAAATGGTTTATATTGTTGTTTAAAGAGTTGGTTGTGATATTGTGAAGCTTAAAGCTCGTGAACCCTGATTTTAATCTGTTGATCATATAATTGATTCCATATAGTGAGATATTGTTGCTTTCCTTTCTGAAAGATCTGTTTTGATCCTTTAATGATTTGTGATGAATGTCGGCTTTCACCCTGCTTCGAGCCCTATTCCTTGAAAGCCCCACATTTTTCCTTCATAACCCGAAAGATGGGAATCTGCCACCTTGAACTGATAAAGTAGAATGCCCTGAGTTTGGTAAAGTAAATTGTGGATTTCATATTATAGAACTGCTTTATAATTACTTGCTGAGTTTTATACTCATATGTTTTGTTTTAATCTAACCATGGCAGTTAAGCAAGAAGATGGCCAGGCTTAGGCGCACTGTGGCGCCCTCCAAACCCGGGTCAGAAGTTTGGGGTCCACACACACACCTTAATTATAACCTGCTTATAACAATAATAAAGATAATAATAATATATGCAATGACCCTACTTATCAACTACCACGGACCGCAACAGGTTAAAGTATGCACACAAGCCAAACACACTAATATATTACAAACCGTTCAAATCCCAACTATTTTAAATTCAAACTGAGTATTAAACATTATTACAAACTTTTACAAACTTAAATTATTCCAAAAGAAGCCTACTAGCTCAGCTTTCTCAACCTGAACCTCTAGCTCTCGTGCTGGACTGGGGATCCTCTTTACCAACTGGTTCCTTTTTAACTGGAAAGAATATAAACAACATTGCACAAATGAGCTAACTAGCTCAGCAAGTCACAATGACAAAACTGAGAATAATGATCATCAGGTGACTATGATTATGATATCAAGTGAACATTGGATTATGATTTAGAATTGGATATTATACTTTTAATTTAAAAGCCAAGGTTAGGCTGCTGATCAGTCACGCACTAACCCCGAGCAAGGCACACAGCATTGCTCTAACTACTGGATCCAAGGCACACATTGGCCTAACTTGACCATTATATGGTCTGACCACGAATCTGGTCCACAATTTTATAAAAACAATCCAATTCTAACATAATAACAGAATATGCAATAATAAACAATAACCAAAATCATTAACAACAATGAGTGTTTAACAATGAAAGGTTTTCAATCTTTGTAAGGATCAAATAAGTAGTTTAAAAGCTTGAACGCTGGGTAATGAAAGAATTGGATAACAAAAGAATCAATATTTCAGGGTTTCAAAGATTTGGGCTCTCAAAGCATAGGATACAATGGTTGAATGTACAAGTAATTCAGTTCAGTGTTTGGGATTTTGTTTGCATGTATTTATGGAATAGTATCGTATACTTGAGGTTCGAGTTTGGGTTTACAATAATCAATGGCTTAGAAAGAATATGGTTCATGGCTCAAGAACAATAACTGAAATCAGGGTTTAGGTTTCCGTGTTTCAAAGCACTTGCAATGTCAACAAGACTATCAAGAATTACAATGTCTCGAGAAAGTTCAGAACACTTGCCTGGTATTAGCTTACTACTCTGCACTGACTTCCAATCACAACCGTCTTACTCTTCAACTATCTGTTTTCCTTTCCTACGTCTTGCCTTTTCTGCTCACATATCATAAGTATCTATCAATCATCAACTGATAGAGTTCTATTCAACACACACTTCTATCTACCCTTCGTTTTACCCAAATCCGATTAACGGATTGAAATCTATGCAATAACGAAGTAAACACCGAATATATAGACCGATAGTCAAACAACAGGTCACGTATAACACATAATACATCACGTAATCAATGACATATCATTTATAAAGAAGTCTCGGGTCATAAATGTGCTTTCGGGTATTTAAATAATTTTTAAAACATTTTTCGGAATTAAAACGGGTCGTTGGATCAATTTCGGGTTAATAAACAGGGTTCGGTTGGCCAATTCTGGCTCCGAAACAATTTTAGAATAATTATCGAGCCTTGAAAATAATTTAGAATAATATTTTAAAGCTCGAAACTATTTTTCAGAATTTTTAAATCATTTTTAATAATTAAATCTAATTAAATAAATAAATAAAAATCAATTAATAATTAATTAAATCAATTAATCAATTAATTTTCGAATTAATTGACTAATTAATCAATTAAAAATTAACTGAAATTAATTAACTAATTAATTCAGATTTATTTGTGAATTAAAAATAATTTTCAGAATTTTCAGAAATTAAAAACGAATTTTTATAATAAAAATAAATAAGAAATATGATTTTTAAACATTTTATAAACAGGAATCCTAAATTTGCAAAGTCTGCAAACCTCAGGGACCTAACTGCATCGTTTTCAAAAGTTGGGGTACCAAACTGTAATTTTCCAGCTCTTCGCCGGAATACAGTCGGGTTCGCCGGAGAACACGTTCCTGGCGTCCTCACCCCACCAACACCTCCAGATCACATCTACACAACATCAGAAACACAACCATGCAATCAATTCATCCTAACAATCCCTGAGTTGGCCGGAATTTGGCCGTGAAGTTTTCCAGTTTCCGGCGAACATCGGAAAACTTCAAAACACAACTCCCTTCTCTACAGACCTCGTTGGTTCATGAAACTTATACGACTAGATTGCAAATTTCACAGAGAACACAACCCACTATAACACATCATCAATCTATCACATAATAAGAAACCCCCAAATTTCAATTAAGAACATTCATACGGGTTATAAACCCTAATTTTGAAATTCGAAAATCAAACTCAAATTTGAACATGTTATTGAACTCCAAATCAGACGTATGACATATGAAAATCATCAGGAAACCTAACTCTACAACATGCAATCATCAAATCATACAAACAATCATCCGAACAAAAATTCATATTTTTAATAAAATAAATTCGAAAATAAATAAATTTTTAGAAAAATACCCTTGATTTCTGCAGTGAAATAAAGCTCAGAATCTGATAGAACACCTCAAATCCTTCGTTTTGGTTACTCAAGCTTTAAAAACAGAGATCGGTAACGCCTTCGTTTTGCTGTTTGATTCTTAGAACAGTTTATGTATATAAGATTTTTCTTTGTAAAATTATATAATTATCTGTCTGCAATTGATTTTTATACGAAATAAAATACGGTAAAAGGCTATTTATAATTACGGAAAATTAGTATCCCATTGGATCATTCCGGATATAAAATGGTACGTTTATTTATAAAAACTGATCCAAACGGTATCGGTTTTCGGGATAATTATCCAAATCAGTACAGCTTGTACTGCGGTCTTGGTCTCAGCACCCAGTTACACGTACTACGAAGTGATAATTGGGATAGTTTAATAAAAAGCTCCCGTTTATCGAAAATACGGGTTTTATTAATATACCGAAACGAATATTGTATCGAAAATGTTGTGCCGGGACCCGCGCAGGACAAACCGTACGCCGGATCGAAAAAGTCAAAACATGGAAAATGCTCGGAATATTACAATTAGGTTAGGAAGGAGTTCTCGGAAGAATTTCGGGTTCCAAAAATGTAACAACGGTTGACGTCGGTTGGTTCCCGTTTTTATAAAATAAATTTTAATTACCCGGAAAAAGATTTTAGAAATTTCATATGATTCTTATAAATCCATAAACCAACATAAAAATAATTAGGAAGATATGACAATTATCTATATTTTATTTTGGACATATAAAAATTAAAATACTCAATTAATATTATTTTTGAATATTCAAGTACAGGTAACACTTAACAATTAACTCACAGAATATATACTGAACACACATAATAATTGTATAATAGCAAAAATAATTACACGATATATCCCGGATATTACATCCTTCCCCCCTTAAAAGGATTCTGTCCTCAGAATCTTCTAAGAAAATGAATGAGGGTACTTTTCTCTCATATCACTTTCTAACTCCCAGGTTGACTCTTCAACCTTTGGGTTTCTCCACAATACTCTTACTAACTTTACCACTTTATTTCTCAATACTTTCTCTCTTGCCTCTAGAATCTCTATCGGACTCTCTACATATGATAAATCTGCCTGAAGCTCTATTAGCTCATATTCTATTATATGCCTGGAGTCTGGATTATATTTCTTGAGCATCGATACATGAAAAACATTGTGAATGTGCTCCATGTGCGGAGGTAACGCCAATTCGTAAGCTACTTTGCCAACGCGCTTTAGGATCTCAAAAGGTCCGACATATCTTGGGCTTAGCTTCCCTTTCTTCCCAAACCTCGTTAGTCCTTTCCACGGTGATACTTTCAATAATACCAAGCTCCCTTCTTCAAATTCCATGTCTTTCCTTGACTGGTCTGCATATCTCCTCTGACGATTTTGTGCGGCTATTAATCTCTTCTGCATAATTTCAACAACTTCCTTTGTCTGTTGCACCAATTCAGGTCCGAGTATTTTGCGTTCTCCTACTTCATTCCAATATAATGGAGATCTACATTTGCGTCCATAAAGGGCTTCATAAGGTGGCATCCCAATGCTGGCGTGATAACTGTTGTTATAAGCAAATTCTACCAGGGGCAAATGTTCGTCCCAACTTCCTTTGAAATCAATAGCACAAACACGTAACATATCCTCGATTGTCTGGATCGTTCTTTCACTTTGGCCATCCGTTTGGGGGTGATAAGTTGTACTCATATTCAGTCTTGTTCCCAAACATTCTTGAAAACTCTTCCAGAATCTTGAATTAAACCTTGGATCTCGATCAGATACGATAGACACTGGAACTCCATGACGAACTACAATTTCTTTTAGGTACATATGGACCAACTTGTCGAGCGAAAATCTTTCATTTCTAGGCAGAAAATGAGCTGACTTGGTAAGTCTATCCACTATAACCCAAATGGCATCATGATTAGCTCTTGTCCTTGGTAATCCAACTATGAAATCCATGGTAATATGTTCCCACTTCCACTCTGGAATCTTCAATGGCTGTAGCAATCCGCTTGGTCTTTGATGCTCTGCTTTAACTCTCTGACAGGTATAACATTTGCTAACCCATTCCGCAATTTCCCTCTTCATATCTGGCCACCAATAATTCTTCTTTAAATCTCTGTACATTTTGGTACTCCCTGGATGGATGGAATATCTTGAACTATGTGCTTCTTGTAAAATTTCATTCTTTAACTCCGTCACTGGTGGAATCCAGATTCTAGATGAAAATCTCAAAATGCCTTGATCATCCTTCTGCGTGCATAATTCTTCACCTATCAAACGATTTATATCTTGATCCATTACATCTTTCTGACATTTCTTTATTTTCTCCAACAACTCCGGCTGGAAAGTCATACTGTACACTTTCGCTTTCTCAGGCTCGCAAACTCTAATTTCCAATTCCAATTTCTGAAATTCCTTATATATATCTTCAGGTACTGATAATTCATTTAACTTTTCCTTCCGACTTAATGCGTCTGCCACCACATTCGCCTTACCGGGATGATAATTAATCGAGCAATCATAATCCTTGATCAATTCTAACCATCTCCTTTGCCTCATATTAAGTTCCTTCTGGGTAAATATATATTTCAAACTTTTGTGATCCGTGAAAATCTCACACTTTTCTCCATACAAATAATGTCTCCAAATCTTCAAAGCAAAAACTATAGCTGCTAGCTCCAAGTCATGAGTAGGATACTTTTGTTCGTGTGGTTTCAATTGCCTTGACGCATACGCAATCACCTTGTCGTGCTGCATAAGAACACATCCTAATCCTTTGTAGGAAGCATCGCTATAAATTACGAAATTCCCTTGATTGTCTGGAAGTGACAAAACAGGTGTTGTGATTAATCTCCGCTTCAATTCCTGAAAACTTTCTTCGCACTTGTCATTCCATATAAACTTTTCATTCTTTCGTGTAAGCTTTGTTAATGGTGTGGCAATCCTTGAGAAATTCTGAACGAATCGTCGATAATATCCTGCCAATCCCAAGAAACTTCTTACCTCAGTGGGTGTTCTCGGTCTTTTCCAATTCGTAATTGCCTCGATCTTTGCTGGGTCCACTTTGATCCCTTCGCTACTGACTATGTGTCCTAAGAACTGAACTTCTTGTAGCCAAAACTCACACTTCGACAATTTAGCATATAACTTCTTTTTCCTTAAAATCTCCAAAGTTGTCCTTAAATGTTCCGCATGATCCTCCTCCGTCTTTGAATAGATCAAAATATCGTCTATAAATACTATAACGAACTTGTCCAAATATTTCTTGAAAATTCTGTTCATCAGGTCCATAAACGCTGCTGGGGCGTTGGTCAATCCAAAAGACATCACTAAAAACTCGTAATGTCCATACCTTGTTCTGAAAGCTGTCTTTGGTATATCTTCTGGCTTGATCTTTAGTTGATGATATCCCGATCTTAAATCAATTTTGGAGAAGTACTTGGCTCCCTTCAATTGGTCAAACAGATCATCGATTCTGGGTAACGGATACTTGTTCTTGATTGTCAGCTTGTTGAGTTCCCTATAGTCAATGCACAGTCTCATGCTTCCATCTTTCTTCTTGACAAATAATACCGGGGCTCCCCACGGGGATACGCTGGGTTTGATTACTCCTTTTTCTAACAATTCCTGCAATTGCTTTGCTAGCTCTTTCATCTCAACAGGCGCCATTCTGTACGGGGCTTTGGATACTGGTTCTGTTCCAGGTGCTAAGTCGATCGCAAATTCAATTTCTCTATCTGGAGGAAGTCCTGGCAATTCGTCGGGAAATACGTCTGGAAATTCATTCACTACTGGGATATCTTCAAGTTTTGCTGGCTCCTGACTTTTGTCAATCACGTATGCTACGAAATGCTCGCATCCTTGCCGTAGTAACTTCTTGGCTTGAATCATCATTAAGAACTTCTTTACCTGCTTCTGTCCCTTGAACGTTACTATTCTTTCGTCTGGCATTTTCACCATTACTTTCTTATTTCGACAATCTATCTGAGCATCATGCTTAGATAACCAATCCATCCCTAATATCACATCAAATTCTCCTAACTTAAATGGTATCAAATCTACACAAAACTTACTACCAGAAATCTCAATCTCACAATTTCCACAAACTTGGTTTACAGTTACACGTTCTTGATTTGCTAATTCCACAGTCATTATTTCATTTAAGCACTCAACTGGATAGTTTAATTTACTAACAAAATCTTGTGAAACAAACGATCGAGTTGCTCCCGAGTCTATTAACACTTTGGCACATAAAGAATTCACATTAAGCGTACCTGCCACGACATCCGTATCCTGGATCGCATCCTTCACCGACATGTCAAAAACTCTAGCCCTTGAAGTCTCATTCACTGTTGGGGTAGATCCCATAATCCTCAATGCATTACTGACTGGGGCTGGTGTCTTGCAATCCCTGGGCATATGTCCTGGCTTCCCACATTTAAAGCATGTAAATCCAATGACTGGAACCTTCACTGTTGGATTCCGGATAGGCTGATCCTTATTTGCTGGCTGATTTCGGCACTCCCTCGAGTAATGCCCTTTCTAGTTGCATTTAAAACATACCACATTCAACTTGTTACAAACTCCTCCATGCTTCTTTCCACATACTTGACAATCTGGAAAAGTTAATCTCAACTGATTCGGCGGATTCACATTAGCTGGACGATTGCCCTGGCCTCCGTCTCCTGCATTTTGTCTCCTAAAATTAAAATTTCTCCCTGGCTGAAACTTGCCCTTCTTAAAATTTGGAAACTTCCCTGTTTGTGACTGACCCTCACTTCCCTCAACTTTCCTTTTCTTGCTTTCCTTATCTTTCTGGAACATCTCACTCTCTGTCTCTGCGATCATAGCTTTCTGTACAACCCCGGCGTAGGTATCCAATTCAAAAATAGCTACTTTCCCCCTGATCCATGGCTTCAAGCCTTGCTGGAATCTCTTAGCTTTCTTTCTATCAGTATCAACATACGACGGCACATACCTTGACAATTCCTCAAACTTCCCTTCATAATCTGTTACCGACATATTCCCTTGCTTTAACTCTAAAAATTTCAGCTCCATTTGATCCTGAACAAACTGAGGAAAATACTTTTCTAAAAACAATTCCTTGAACCTTTCCCAACTAATAACATCTGTGCCTTCCAATGTCTTCACCATTTCCCGCCAATAGGTGGCCTCATTCTTCAGATAGTAACTTGCAAACTCAACCTTCTGTTCATCTTTCACTTTCACTAAGGCAAATGCCTTTTCTATTTCCTTTAACCAAACATTTGCTTCAATTGGCTCTAAGGAACCCTTGAATTTTGGTGGGTTTATTGCCTGAAAAGTTTTGAAAGTTACCTGGGGATTGGTCTGTCTCTGCTGTTGTTGTTCCAGGTGAACTGTTTGTTGGGCCAAGATTTGAAGAATCTGGGCTATTGCTGGGTCCATGGGTCCTGGGTTCACATTCTGGTTTATATCATTTTGATTGTTATTGTTGTTGTTGTTGGTTTCTTCATTCTGGGTGTTGGTGCGGGTATTTCTTTTGGGAGGCATTTTCTGTAAAGAATCAATCAATTTATTTAGCTTTTGAATCAAATATTTGCATAAAAGAAAAGTTTTAGAAAACAAGAATATCTCTTTTTGAAAACAGTTGTAACTAAGTAAATTGCATGCTTCTTTACAGAATATAAACAGTTAGAAAAAACAGGGTACAGGGTATCACAGGGTATACTGGTGCCATAAATAAGGTAAAGTAAAACAGGTGCAATAAAATAAATGACAGTGTTGGAAAGGAAAAAGGTACTGATATATATAGATCAAAAGTTTTAGGGTAGTACAAGCGTAAAGACGCTTCGAAAGTCAAAGCAAAAAAGGTACAACAACCTACTCACTAGTCAGCATCGCTAGTCTATAAATATAACTCAAAAGTCTTCTGATACACACTACACACTACTGTACATACTACATAATCATACAACACTACTCAGCATCTTCATCTCAAAATCTCTAACTCAGCTCCAAGGAAACTCTGGTCCTGCTAGCCTCTCAAAGTCCTCCATCACCTCAGTAGCCCAGCCCAGCAGTGCATCAGGGCCCCTGCCAGGTAGTGTAGCTCCATGTAACCTAGCCTCAAGAACCCTCCGGGTCACATGAATCTCCTCTCGAAGCTCCCTCACACCACGATTAACATCTGTAGTCCTGATGATATGCTGTAACTCTCTAATCTGAGCCAACAAGGAATCACGCTCCAATAGAAGAGCCTCATACCGGTAATAAGGAACTGGGGGCAATGTAGACTGGAATGGGGCACTCGCTACTGAATGCCCAGTGGAATCTGAATCAGCTGGTGGGGGTCCTCTGACAGGTGGCCTCATGCCTGGAGGTGGAATAGCCTGCAGTGGCACGGGCTGCATCACCGGTGGAGGTAGAATAGCCAATGCTGGTGGAATCACAGGTCATGGATCCGATGCTGGTGCTCCAACTGAAGGCTCTGAGTGATCAGCTGATACGGGAACAAAAGAGTCGGCCATCTCTGCTATCTGAAATTATATCGTAATATAAGAATCTCGTTCCATAACGTAAACTATACTAATACCTGATATACCGAAGCACTCAACCTCTCAACGTTCTCTCATCCTATGCCTTACTTCTAATCTTAACCCTCTACCCATTCCCGTTATCCTAGGCTTGTGTCAGTGACTTATAACCTGTAGCTCTGATACCAAACCTGTGGCGCCCTCCAAACCCGGGTTAGAAGTTTGGGGTCCACACACACATCTTAATTATAACCTGCTTATAACAATAATAAAGATAATAATAATATATGCAGTGACCCTACTTATTAACTACCACGGACCGCAACAGGTTAAAGTATGCACACAAGCCAAACACACTAATATATTACAAACCGTTCAAATCCCAACTATTTCAAACTCACACTGAGTATCAAACATTAATACAAACTTTTACAAACTTAAATTATCCCAAAAGAAGCCTACTAGCTCAGCTTCCTCAACCTGAACCCCTAGCTCTCGCGCTGGACTGGGGATCCTCGCTACCAACTGGTTCCTTTTTAACTGGAAAGAATATAAACAACATCGCACAAATGAGCTAACTAGCTCAGCAAGTCAAAATGACAAAACTGAGAATAATGATCATCAGGTGACTATGATTATGATATCAAGTGAACATTGGATTATGATTTAGAATTGGATATTATACTTTTAATTTAAAAGCCAAGGTTAGGCTGCTGATCAGTCACGCACTAACCCCGAGCAAGGCACACAGCATTGCTCTAACTACTGGATCCAAGGCACACATTGGCCTAACTTGACCATTATATGGTCTGACCACGAATCTGGTCCACAATTTTATAAAAATAATCCAATTCTAACATAATAACAGAATATACAATAATAAACAATAACCAAAATCATTAACAACAATGAGTGTTTAACAATGAAAGGTTTTCAATCTTTGTAAGGATCAAATAAGTAGTTTAAAAGCTTGAACGCTGGGTAATGAAAGAATTGGATAACAAAAGAATCAATATTTCAGGGTTTCAAAGATTTGGGCTCTCAAAGCATAGGATACAATGGTTGAATGTACAAGTAATTCAGTTCAGTGTTTGGGATTTTGTTTGCATGTATTTATAGAATAGTATCGTATACTTGAGGTTCGAGTTTGGGTTTACAATAATCAATGGCTTAGAAAGAATATGGTTCATGGCTCAAGAACAATAACTGAAATCAGGGTTTAGGTTTCCGTGCTTCAAAGCACTTGCAATGTCAACAAGACTATCAAGAATTACAATGTCTCGAGAAAGTTCAGAACACTTGTCTGGTATTAGCTTACTACTCTACACTGACTTCCAATCACAACCGTCTTACTCTTCAACTATCTGTTTTCCTTTCCTACGTCTTGCCTTTTCTGCTCACATATCATAAGTATCTATCAATCATCAACTCATAGAGTTCTATTCAACACACACTTCTATCTACCCTTCGTTTTACCCAAATCCGATTAACGAATTGAAATCTATGCAATAACGAAGTAAACACCGAATATATAGACCGATAGTCAAACAACAGGTCACGTATAACACATAATACATCACGTAATCAATGACATATCATTTATAAAGAAGTCTCGGGTCATAAATGTGCTTTCGGGTATTTAAAATAATTTTTAAAACATTTTTCGGAATTAAAACGGGTCGTTGGATCAATTTCGGGTTAATAAACAGGGTTCGGTTGGCCAATTCTGGCTCCGAAACAATTTTAGAATAATTATCGAGCCTTGAAAATAATTTAGAATAATATTTTAAAGCTCGAAACTATTTTTCAGAATTTTTAAATCATTTTTAATAATTAAATCTAATTAAATAATTAATTAAAAATCAATTAATAATTAATTAAATCAATTAATCAATTAATTTTCGAATTAATTGACTAATTAATCAATTAAAAATTAACTGAAATTAATTAACTAATTAATTCAGATTTATTTGTGAATTAAAAATAATTTTCGGAATTAAAATAATAATTTTCAGAATTTTCAGAAATTAAAAACGAATTTTTATAATAAAAAAAAATAAGAAATATGATTTTTAAACATTTTATAAACAGGAATCCTAAATTTGCAAAGTCTGCAAACCTCAGGGACCTAACTGCATCGTTTTCAAAAGTTGGGGTACCAAACTGTAATTTTCCAGCTCTTCGCCGGAAAACAGTCGGGTTCGCCGGAGAACACGTTCCCGGCGTCCTCACCCCACCAACACCTCCAGATCACATCTACACAACATCAGAAACACAACCATGCAATCAATTCATCCTAACAATCCCTGAGTTGGCCGGAATTTGGCCGTGAAGTTTTCCAGTTTCCGGCGAACATCGGAAAACTTCAAAACACAACTCCCTTCTCTACAGACCTCGTTGGTTCATGAAACTTATACGACTAGATTGCAAATTTCACAGAGAACACAACCCACTATAACACATCATCAATCTATCACATAATAAGAAACCCCCAAATTTCAATTAAGAACATTCATACGGGTTATAAACCCTAATTTTGAAATTCGAAAATCAAACTCAAATTTGAACATGTTATTGAACTCCAAATCAGACGTATGACATATGAAAATCATCAGGAAAACAAGCTCTACAACATGCAATCATCAAATCATACAAACAATCATCCGAACAAAAATTCATATTTTTAATAAAATAAATTCGAAAATAAATAAATTTTTAGAAAAATACCCTTGATTTCTGCAGTGAAATAAAGCTCAGAATCTGATAGAACACCTCAAATCCTTCGTTTTGGTTACTCAAGCTTTAAAAACAGAGATCGGTAACGCCTTCGTTTTGCTGTTTGATTCTTAGAACAGTTTATGTATATAAGATTTTTCTCTGTAAAATTATATAATTATCTATCTGCAATTGATTTTTATACGAAATAAAATACGGTAAAAGGCTATTTATAATTACGGAAAATTAGTATCCCGTTGGATCATTCCGGATATAAAATGGTACGTTTATTTATAAAAACTTATCCAAACGGTATCGGTTTTCGGGATAATTATCCAAATCAGTACAGCTTGTACTGCGGTCTTGGTCTCAGCACCCAGTTACACGTACTACGAAGTGATAATTGGGATACTTTAATAAAAAGCTCCCGTTTATCGAAAATACGGGTTTTATTAATATACCGAAACGAATATTGTATCGAAAATGTTGTGCCGGGACCCGCGCAGGACAAACCGTACGCCGGATCGAAAAAGTCGAAACATGGAAAATGCTCGGAATATTACAATTAGGTTAGGAAGGAGTTCTCGGAAGAATTTCGGGTTCCAAAAACGTAACAACGGTTGACGTCGATTGGTTCCCGTTTTTATAAAATAGATTTTAATTACCCGGAAAAAGATTTTAGAAATTTCATATGATTCTTATAAATCCATAAACCAACATAAAAATAATTAGGAAGATATGACAATTATCTATATTTTATTTTGGACATATAAAAATTAAAATACTCAATTAATATTATTTTTGAATATTCAAGTACAGGTAACACTTAACAATTAACTCACAGAATATATACTGAACACACATAATAATTGTATAATAGCAAAAATAATTACACGATATATCCCGAATATTACACGCACTGCTCGTAAGAGCGTACCTGGTGGTCCCTACCGTGTTGAGGGCTTCCGGTTGCCAGAGCAGGTAGTGGTGTTTTTGAGTGAGAAAGCGCTTAGCCAGAAAGTTGTAAAGATACAATGGGTTATCTATCGGTTCCAAGCCGAGATCGACTATGTATATTTAAAATTATTTTGGGGTTGTAAGTTATATTTTATGATTGGTAGTTGTAATCTTGTCTCATACTTTATCCTGTTTGATCCTGTTAGTAGTTATCGGGGTTTATGCTTATTTAAATATTAGATTAAGGGTGTGTGGGTCCTCATTTCCTAACCCCGAGGTTGAGGGCGTCACAATTAATAATTATATTGAAATGGCGTTTAGGAATTTACGGATGTTGGTTGTTGTTTCGATTGTGGTTGATTGATTTGACGTCGAAGTGGTTCGACGGGATAGTCCGATAAATAAAGGAAGTGCTACCCGATTTCCGGAAAACCAAATTACAGAAATACGGGAGAGTCTCCGGTAATTATCGGGATGTCGAGCGAATATATATATATATATATATATATATATCTTATACGAAACTTAATTATATGTTGTGATGAAATATTTTTCCGAAACCAATAACCCTAATTTTGTAAAATGACGAGTATACGTATTTTCCGAAAGTGAACGCCGAACCGATTTTCGAGAACGTGAACCCTAATTTTTGTGTGTGTTATTATAATGCGTATATTTACGAGTCAGGATTGTTATCGTTTGGGTAGGATTGATAGAGTTGATATGTCAAGCATAATCGAATGTCTAAATTAGGGTATTTCAACTCTGTAGGTTCTAGTCGGAAGGCCCGAGAGTTGGCACTGGACTAAAGATAACCTAGTGATCAGTCGACAAGCTCCGCAAGGTTCCAATTGAAGGGCCTGAATGTCGAGGTCGGATCCAGGGTAGTCAAATGGTAAGGCAATAAAGCCGAGTGCCCAAATCAGTTCAAGGTCAATCAGAAATAGTTGTAAAGCTCTACAAGGCAAGTACCCCTGACCATATCTTTATGGTTCAGTAATATATAAATAATTGGTAATTTAAATTACGTACTGGAACAGAACTTTTTAAATTACGTATCCCCTGTGATTCAAATCGATTTTGTTAACTGATGTTTTGGGGGAAAAGTAACTTCTAAATATACTTATCTCTAAGTTTTGAATCAAATGAAAAATGTTTTGGAAAGTGTGCTGTGATAGAATTGTTTTGAAAAGAGATAGGTAAGTGGTTTGGAAAACTGGATAAAATTGATCAGATAATTGGATGAGCGTGTATAAGGGCCCGTAACAGCCAGGAAGATAGCGTAAGAGGCGAAGTGGTTGCGCACCCTATTATAACCACCAGCCCAGCGTGACAGGGACCTAGCTAGTCTCTGAGTTCCGGAACAAGTTTCATAGGATGACCAAGATAGAGTTGTCCTATGGAGAAAGCCTGATCAGCCGTCTCACCAGGGATCATCCAATACTTTTATATATGAGCGTGATTTTGAGGTTCCCCTAACAGAACAAGTGATTTTGAGGTTCCCGTAGCGGAACAAGTGATTTTGAGGTTTCCGTAACGGAACAAATGATTTTATGGTCCCCGTAACGGGACAAATGGTTTTATAGTTCCTGTAATGGAACGGAAGATTTGAAAATGAAAGTAACATGCTAAAATTGAACTCTGGTATTTATACAGCACAATTAATGAGATGTTTTATAGAGCATGCTAGCTATTGATATCCAGTGTTCATCAGTTTTTATCTGTTTTTACTTACTTTACTTGTTTTCTATAAACGAGTTATGATTTATGTTCCTATAAATGTTTATCATAAACTGTTTTTGATTATTATTCATATAATGGTACTGCTGAGCAATTGGTTGCTCACCCTTGCAAAATATTTTATATATGTATTGGAGATACCTAGGAGATTTTTCCGTGGTAATCAGGGCAGAGCTCCAGTCCATTCTGTCTCAGGCTCCTCTGAGGTAGTTGTGTTAGACCAAAAATGGTCAGTTGAGTTGTTGTATTAAGATAGTATTGTCAAGGTGGTTGTAATGAGTTAATTTTGTAGTAATTATAACCTAAGTCATACTTAAACCTGGAAAAGATCTTGATAAGAGGGGTCGTGATTATATTTTACCATTGAAATGAATTATTTTATGTTGGTTTTTGTGTTGTGGATGACGTCAATTCCTGACCCCGGGGTTGAGGCCGTCACAGGGATCGCCTTGTCAGAACTAGCACCCTTTTGATGTCAAAGACTAATGATCTCGGGCCTAATGATCATCCCGATTTTCCTGGGGCGTCATGGCTTCTGAGGTGAAATTCTTTATTCAGAAGAATCACGAGTCCTTTTGTTCCCGAATTCTTTCCAAACTCTTCGATATAGCCACAATTGTTATTATTATTAAAGCATGTTACGTAAACTTTCACTTAAAATTTTTCCATCTTTGGAGCTGCTCTAATAATGCAATTTTGGAAACGGAGATTAAGTTTGAATACAGTTCCCATAGTTATATGGAGAAACATAAAATTTAGGGATTTTTTTCCAAAAGACAAATTAAGGGATAACAGCGGAATATGCAGATAAACATTCATGATTCATCTGAGAATGAGGGGAGATTCTTGACTATTTACAATTTTAACGACAACTAGCTTTGTAGCCCGTGCAATGCACGGGCATACTCTAGATTGTGTTAATTGAAATTATTTTTGTTATAATTGTTAATTAATATATTTTATGTTGTTATGTAATGGATGAATAATTTATTTATTTATGCATATGAGCACGAGTGACTGAGGTATGTTTGCAATGGTGCATTCGTAGGAAGTAATAAATTATGGTAGTATACATATTTTGCCACTTCATTATTAAATGGTATTTGTAATATGTTAATAATTGGAAAGTAAAATAAATACAAGTGATTATGTGTGTGTGGTATATATCATTCACTCTAAACATAAAATAATTATTAATTCAATTTTTAATTATTTAATATGTTTATATATTAGAAATGTAATTGTTAAGTCATGCTATATAGAAAATTTATGTCGGCAGTGTACGTTTAGTCACTAAATGACATATAATACTCTTCGTCCCAATAACTTTCTATTTTGGAATATTCCAACAGATTGATAATATTTTGTATTATATAATAGAAGATTTGTTTTTTGCTAAATAAGAATTTTATATGCCACTCGAAGTGGAAAAATGATAAAAGGAGATAGCATAGACCGAAGGGTAATATATCTCCTTGGCTTTAAGTTTAGAAACAGTACTGTTAAACAGCTTCTCTCGTACGAATTGTACCAATGAGATTCTCCTTGGCAGCGAACCATTCTGTCCCGAGAAAGGAAACGCTGTTTGATTGAGGTCCAGCCACGTTCACGCAATCTAAAAGATTTCCAGATAGAATAAATAGACGCATTGTCTTTGGAACCATCCCATATAATAGCATCAGTAGGTCCGGTGCTGATTGAAGAGCAAAGATGATGCATTTCAGTTGCCAGAGTATGGTTGGTTGGATTAAACTCCGTACTCCATTGCTTAGATTGGCAAGATTGGTAGAGGCCATGATAGAGACAATATATTAACGACATTTGATTGTACATTTGGAATTTCGGATTGTTGGATTGGATAAAATTCAGGACCAAGTTTTTTCCTTCATACTTTGCAGTACTCAGTTCAAAACTAAAACACATAGTGATAAGCAACGTAGTTCTCTTTTCCACAGACCATTGAAAATATTATGCTTGATTGGGGAGAATGGAATGGAATGAATAAAACTAATGAGAAATAATACAAGTTGGAGGAATGATGAAAATTTGTTGTGATAAAAATGGTGAAGAAAATGACTAGGATAAGAAATGGAGCATTACTTCCCAAAATGGGTGTTTGAACTTTAGTTTAGGATGTAAGGAATGGAATGTAGGACAGAATGACAAATGTGAACAATAATATACATTTTAGTTCAAATTTCATTTATTCCATCCATTTTCATTCATCCCAACCAAACACAACATTAGAGTTTAGAAGTGAAAAACTATAAATACCGCTACCAGATCAAAAATAAATAAAAAGCATGATTTGTCTAAAGCTTTGTCTAATTTTCTCTATATTCTGATAACACAAACAAATTCAGATCTATACGGTAACTTCTACATCAACATCCTCACTAGTATGGTCTAACCATATCTTGAACATTTTAGAAAATGATATTAATTACAAGGGCAGTTTTTACACAAGGAAAGAACAGAAGAGAAACCCCTTGCAACTTCAATCCACAGCTGAATGAAACAACCGGACATCTTTACTGCCACAGATTTGCAACTGGATTCCCTAATGGTATGACCATATCAGTATTGGGATACTGCAACAATTTCAGAAAGAGCTACACCTTTAGAACATAAATGTTTGTGGAAGTAACTCTGATAGCAAATAAAGCTGCATACACTTCCTAATCGGGAGTAGGAAACAAGACCAATCAGTTACAACAACAATGATAATCATGAACTTTCATAATGCACATTCCAAAGTTTTTTCTAGGCGCGAGGATGAAACTGCAAGTGTTACCGTATTAACGTGCATAATGTGCACCTACGTATGTGTTGTAAATTACATTTCATTTTTCCATATTAATCAATAGGAAAAAGTACAACTACACATTATTCTTTGAATATATGAACAGGAAAGCATAGAATAGAAAGCTAATAATGATCGAGTTCGTTCTAATTTCTAATGCCGTCAATGCATGTCAAAATCGAAGTTTCAGTGAGAAGGGTATCCCGAACATTGAAAGGCCACGTCATTTCCAAAATAAAATCTATTCTAAAAGCATTAGTGCAGATAATGATAGACCAGCTATCAAGCTTACGGGTGTAGTTGCACTATCAAGAAAGTACGTGGTAAATAAAGTCAAATATTTCCAAAATTACTTGAGGATGGCTAAATATTTCTCATGTTATCCTCGAGCCCTAAATGCATGATAGTTGGATAAGTCTTGAGGCATATTGCTGGAAGATACATCTGGTCTTGAGAATGGCATTTAAACCAGTAAAATGGCATTCATGGCTCTAAGGGTTGGAATGGATGGGGTGCTACATAGCTATGTGCTAACCGCAACATGCATATAAATGCTCAACATAGTGAAAGGGCATTTTAGGATGGGATGGAAAACAATGTTGTGAACATAGATTTCTATTGTATTTGTTATCTATTATATATGATAATATTAGTTATACATAAAAACATAACTTTATGAAATAGATTTTGTTTGATTATGAATTTGGAAGTGATCATTCTTTGGTAGTTAACCTAATATAGTAATTGACCTTGATGTTATTAATTTTTTTCCAACACATTACTAACAAAAAATCCGCACAAGTTAAAAAAATTGTATAAAAAATCGAATAAAAACAGAAACCGATAAACGGTCCCGAAACCGGAAAAACTGTTTTATACGGTTTGGTGGCAGTTAATAGCAATTAACCGTACCGAACCGCATGTATTGATTTGGTAACGGTTAATGCTAGAAACCACACCATGTACATTCCTAGAGAACATATCAGTTACGAAATGACAGAACACACCAGAATTAGTAAAAGAAAGTGACACACCTGTTTGTCATTCACAAGCAATCTTAGTGTCAAAGCTGCTAAGACAAATGGCAAATGCTTGGAATGCAGAAATTGGATACTGGTAATCCATGGTGAACAAATCTTTTCCCACTTTCCCAAACTGGAGAACAACCTTCTCTGGCTCCAATCCAACAACACTACTATCTACGCAAGCAACCAGCTGAAAGTTTTTAACTGAGGCCACTGTAACACGACCGTTAAAATTCAGACACCAACACTGTAGTTGCTCATGCCACCTAGGAGCTTTATTCCTCAACATCAGTATCCCATCTTTTTCAGTAGACAAAGATCCAGATATTGATTTTGATCTGAAAAATGGGAGGGATGGAACATTGCGTACAAATTCAATTTGTGTTGGGGCCACTCCTCCAGGCTCAATAGCAGATGCGGGGATTGCATCCATGACACAGTGCATTCTTCTTGGACCCCTGTTTCATTTAGTCAGTAAGCATTAAGGTGGTAACAACTGGGTAGTAATTTTATCTTTCTTATTCTTTCTATAATCATTTGATATAGATATCAATCTTCATTTGATAAGCCATTCCTACATCAACTTTGGTACTGTTCTCATTTAAAGCAAAAGGCAAGGCGACAAGGATTTGCCATTGAATGATTGAGAAGCGAGAGCCTAGGTGATCGTCTTATCAAATATAGGAATTCCAGATTACAAGATTATATAGGCACACACATGCATATACATAAACATGAACATTAGTAGACACATTAACAATAACAGATCAAAAGAATATTTATATATCATTTTTTTGATAAAAATACAGAATAAGCAGCCAAAATAAATTAAAGAAACAAAAAAGGAAAAAATTGACAACACAAGAAAAACTGAAAAGTAAGAAAAATGTCCAGAAAAATAAATAAAGAAAGATGATTATTTTCCCAGAAAAATGAATTGAAGTTGGAAGGAGCTGTCCTGTTAAAGAAAAAAAGAAAGCAGTGCCCGGCTTGCAAGAAAGACTTGGTCACAAGGAAAGACTAATAAGAAAAGCTTGATCACAACTTACATTACTTTGGGCTACCCAATATATTTTTTTGACTGATCAAAAAACTTACCCCCAAGTCATTTTTCTCAACATTTACTAATAGACCAAATAAAGTTTCTTCTATATATATGTGGTCATCTGGCAAAAGTAGCCAAATGAAATTAAAACTGTGAAAGTGATTGTCACCATGAAATTGCCTTGCCCCAGGCTTAATAGACTTATTAATCTTTATTGCGACTTCACAATACACTTTACCACATAAGATAATTTTTTGTGAAAACTTAATTTACCTGGAACCCAACACATTCAACTCATAAGAAATGTGAGAAATGGGATAACTTTCAACAGGGACTCTGGGGAAGACATGTCTCATTCCTACTCTAGAAGAATGACATCTTAAAAGACCTTCAGTTCCGGCTCCGGCATTTGGAGGTTGTGCATCAAAAATTGTGAACTTCGTCGACAAAAAGTTTGATCTGTAAAATAAACATTAGATTTAGCGTTTAAGATTGTCAGAAAAAAGTCAGTAATGACTACTAGTAATACATACTACCTCAACTTTCCAATGTAGACGGCCCTCGCTTTTGGAGTTGTCATAGGTGTTGAAGTAATGATATAATCTGTGCAAGTTGGACGTCTACACTTCCTCGCAGAAAGAAGAAATTTCCCATGTTCATTTAAATCTGCCATGGGATTTAAATTGTCAAAAAGCAAGTTTAGTTTTGAAACAATTTCATACTTCATATCATAAAGTAGTGGATATTGCATACATAATTAGAAAAGGAGAACCCGTCTTTCAGGGATTTTTTACTAAAAATTTGCACATCATGAAACCTTATATTCTACTAAAACTTTGCATATCATGAAACCTTGGTTTCCATAGGCTGACATGGATCATTCCCCTTTATGCTGACATAGGTTGTCTATTTAAAATCAAATGTCGAATAGCACCTAGATTTTCCGCCCACACAAATAAAAAAAATTGTACAAACATTTAATATATCTAATAAAAAATATCCCAAGTTCAATTTTAGTAAGTGTAAAGCCAAGGGAAATTTTAAAAATCGTGATCTTCTAAGGTCCTCGTTGGAACTATGGCCATATTGTTCTACAAATATAAAATCAAATTTCTCCAACAGCTGAAGAAACTAGAAATTTAAAATAGCTAAGAGTTACTGTTTATTTGTGTGTATTTTGTTCTTGGAAAAGCAACTTCTGAAAAACGAATAAAAAGTGGGTTGTTTAGCTAATTAAATTAAAAATTGAGTTTGATTGCATAAGATTTCACTTCAGGATTTGTCTATCGCACATTAACAAGACATCTCTGCTTTAACCACCCCACTTCAATACATCTTATAGCTTTAAGAACATGTTTAACACACACGTGTCAATTTAACCAAAATATCGACGACAAAGTTTACCGCAAAAATATATATCCAAAACCTGTACCCTCACTACTACAAAGTTCTCATCTTTATTCATACAATATATAGAAGTGTCACTCAAAAAATTGTGGCAACGGCCATTAACTAATTTTGGCATTTTAGTCGGGATACAAAATAAATTCACCAATGGATTATAACAAAATCTAACAAATATAATAATACAATCAATGCTATATTAGTTACCCTGATCTTCACAATCTTCACAAAGGTAAAGACTATATGTTTGGCAAATTCGATCCCTTTTGATAAAACACTGTATGAGTGAGTCTCTTGGACCAGGCTGAAAAAAGAAAAAATAAACAAGCTTAGCACCTGCTAAAGAACACTATACAATATATATTATTGTGTTATTTAACCAAAGAAAGATTCATTTAATCCTATTCTTGCAAGTCATATCAATATTGGAATTAACAAGGTATTGACGTTTGTGGGCTCTGATACTATTTGCAGGCTGATCCACACAATTAATACAACAATTAGTTGGGTTTAGGTCAACCACCCGCCTCACATTTTTAGAAACGTTTGATTCAGCAAGCCATATTTACAAGAAAAAATATACATGTCCTCTTATGGAAAATATTTAATCAAGAATCGTTTGTCTAAATATGTACTATTGCAGTTTCTTGTAAGCCGGTACTTGGTATTTTAAGATTTTTATTTGTGATAATAACAATCAAACCTATCCGTGTAAGAAAAGTGTAGCAATCAAAGTCTGTTAAAGTATATATCGACAATTGCAAATAGTTGAAAGTAACATATTTAGGATTTTTAATCTAGATTACAGATCATTTTAGTTGCAAACATTGTTTAAAGGTTATGCATGCTTGTAACAGATAACAATAAAAAGGTTGTCTACCAATTTGAAATAACTTAGAAGCAAATATATATCTAACATTAGGATGTTTAATTAATTAAGGATTTCGTGAAAAGTAAAAACAACGAATAAAAGAAAAAATATTTTTTTCAAAGAGGAGTATTAAAACTTAGTTACCTAATTAAATTTAAAATCTATGTCGGAATTTTCCAGACAGCAAACTCATCGTTAAAGCAGATATTTTGTGAACGACATAATAGATTACTTAATATGAACTCAACTGAAATTGATGAAATAAGTGATCGCCTCAATCTAAGCAAACAGACCTGCTTCAGGGATATCGGGAATGTCAACATACGAGAAAGTTCTGGAGTTTTAACGATTTCCTTCACTATATCTCTCCAATTCCGGCAGACACCAGCACAAGCAACCACATTCTGTCGATCAGGCCATGTACTTTCTGATTCCTCAATCCTGATCAACACATCCCTTAAGAGCTCAGGTGGCATATTAGCCCAACAACTCTGCATGAAAGCATCCACAGGCACTGAACTGTCCTCAACCAACTGTCGGGACTTTGACTTCGACCCATAACCAAATTTAACATCAAACCCCTTCCTAGAAAAGCTTTCGAATTCACTCTTCATATCTTGAATAATACTCTTAAACGACATTTTGCAACCTAAACATGAAAAGCAACAATTAAATACTTCAATATAACCAGTAAACGTAAATTATCCCCCAATAGTACCAATTAAATAAATTTCCACTCTCCGAACCTAAAGTCACAACCTTTACGTGCCGCCACAAATGTCATATAAAGCCAATAACTACATCAAACATTACTAAATCAAACTTCCCCATAAACAGAAACTAAAAACAATAATCCACATCCATTTCGAATAAAAATCAAATCTTTACTAAAATCACAAAACAACTCACCTCAAATTACTCTTCGAAAAAGATTCACATTCCAACCCTAGAAAAAACACACAAGAAATACACCACATATATCAATCATTCTCAAAACTAAACATAAAAATTACAAGCACACAACAAGTATAAACATCAAAGATCAAAACTTTAAACAAACCCATCAAAGATTACCAATTCATAAGATATAACAAGCCTTCAATTTACATGGAACCAGCAAAGATCAAACAGAAATGAAAAACGTGATACGATTTAATTCGGGGTAATCTTAAGTTGAAAATGGGATTAAAAGGTGAAATTGAAAAGGGTTATACAAGAACATGTATGCATAGTTGGTGCGATACACATTTGGGGTTCAAGGCGTTGTGAACTATGTGAGTGAGTGTGTGTTTTACTGTGTGCGGTGTGGGTTTTTACTGTGTGCGGTGAGGGATGCCAGCATACAGTGGTTTATTGGTTTTTAGTAACGTTGTCCATCTCAATCCGGGTCTTTTCGCTATGGGGCCCATTTACTAGGCCGTCAAAAGCATAATTCGGATATCAATCTGTCTATTTTCATATTCGGATCCGAACCGAAAATTCATATCCGTATCCGTATTCGAATTCGGAAATATTTAAAATTTAAAAAATAATATCTGAATTCGGATCCGACGAATACTATCAGGATACTTATCGGTATCTGAATCCGATTTTCAATCAGATTTTTTATTCTATATTAAAAATTAAAAATATAGTAAAAATTAAAAAATATAGTAAAAATTAAAAATTCTTTTTTAAAAATAAAAATAAGAGATAAAGTGATTTAATCATATTTTAATTTTTCAAAAAAATAATGTTATTCTTCTTTTCAATATAATCGTTATCTTTAAATTGTTGAACTCAAATGATTTTTTCTATATGTCTATAAAATTTGTATAAACAAAATATTTAATATATATTGGTACCCTAGGTATAAAATTTGTATAAATTTGTATATATACACATAGACACACTATAAATTTAATATAATATATTTTTAAATTATTTAAATATCTAAATATAAAATATATTTATTTCGATTCAGATATTATCGGATACGAATATGCCTATATCCGTATCCGTATCCGCAATCGTCAGATTCGAATACTGATAACATCCGTTTTGTTTCGGATGTAGATAATATCCGCTTTATTTCGGATACGAATGCGGATTTTCGGACGAATATCGGATTTTTCGAATTTTTTTGACAGCCCTACCATTTATAATAAATTAGGGTCGAAAAATCGAATCAAACCATGTTAATTCAGTTTGGTGGACCTGATTCTTTAAAATTTCGGATTGAATAGACCAAATCATAAATACTATAATTTTAATTCTTACTGCGCCTGAGGATGACTTTAGGTAATTCCCCGAGGTTATAAGATTCATATATACATTATTAATGACATTTTTGTAAATACCAATTTATAGTTTTAAATGGAAAAATGTTTCTCTTTTTTATATATATTTTACATAGTTTAAAAATTATGATCATATTTTTTTAATTTGTAATTATATTTAAACACTCTTAAAACTCTTTATATCTTATTTGATATTTTAGATTTTTATTATTTTTAGTTTAATTTTCATTTATTTTATTTTTGGAAAAAACTTCGGTCCGTTTGGTTCAAAAATTGAACCGAATCGAATTATTTCAATTTGGTTCGGTAAGGTCCAGTCCATAAGATAAGTTTGGTTCGGTTCAGTCCAAGAAAATAACATTTATATTTTTCGATCTATTCAGCTTGATTGATTTTGGACCGAACAGAAAGAATTCTTAACCCTTCTGATTTCTTTTTTATGTCCTCGTTGTTTTTACTTTTTATGATTAAAATTATATTATCTTTTTAATGGATAAACTTTATTAATTAATTTTGTTTAAAAATTTGCCTTTTCGAATATATGTTTTCATTAAATAGGTATTTGTATGTACATCCACACGATAATCACTTGAACAAACTTGTTGTACTTCAATATCCTTGTAGTCTTGTAGTTCTGGAGCGTAGAATAATTTTAATAAGATATGTGGCATTCGATCTACTTTGATATATTTTTTTATTGTTTAATACAACTGAATTATTTTCAATTAATATTGTAGAATTATCTATGATATTTGATAATCCACTCAATTATTAAACATGTTGGACGATAGATTACAATCAAATATATTTCATAACTGCTTTTATGGATTATTAGTGATTGTGGGTATTTTGATAAATTTGTGATCTTAGTATATGACTCTGTTTCTTTGATTTCTAAGACATAGAAGTGTCACAATCGTCGAATAAATAACGTTATTATGATCGAAAAAATGAGGTCTGATATCGATCCAAGCCATATGATGGAATTACACATGAGATAGTGGAGATTATAACTCCTACTAGTTTTATAGTAAGGTAAAAGTTATTTATAATATTTTTTAAGCCCTTAAAATTACGAATAAATCAATAATATTAATTCATTTTAGGTATTAAAATATCTTTTATTTTTTAATATATTTCTTAATTTTCTATAAATTCAAAACAATTCCCAACAATTTATTTAGTCCCGCAATTAAAATCTAAATATTAAATAAATATAGATATAGATTAACTAAATTAAGGGTGTTAATATATTAGATATCATGATTATATACTTTCGAGATTTTTTTTTATCAATGTTGTTAGGTCACACAACACTATAGAAGGGGGTTGAATATAGTGTTTATAGAATCAAATCGATTTAGAACACAAGTATGTAATAATAATCAAGTTTATTCAGTATATTAAGCTCTGTTACAAAGTAGGTTAAACTACTCTCTCAGTGAAGAACAATATCACTAAGAGCTGCTATGTTACAATATATAATCTTTCTCGTGAATGATAACACTTATAGTGTAAATTCTAAGTTGTGTTTATATAGTACACAGTTACAAGATATCTTCTAATTGATATGGAATATAATTATGTCTCCTAAAATATATCAATCAGATATTATCTTCTACAAGTCTTCTAGCTGTCCAACTCTTTATGCATATCTTCTTTTGCTTTAGTCCAGATCCTCTCCTGTAAATCAGCTACATTCCTTATCTGAAGTACCCGCACTTAAGTCCTGATATAAATCCTGACGGCCTTAAGTTCTGATATAAGTTCTGACTTCGGTTAGTTCTGATTTCCAGTAAGTCCTGATATTAAGTTCTGAAACTAAACAAATCAGATTGGACATGACATCACAAATATATCTAACAATCTCCCCCAACTTGTAAATTATGAAAAATATACAAGTTAATAGATTTGATGATGTCAAAAACATTTAAGTACAAATGCAATGAGAGTTTATTTAAACAACTAACTACAACTTATAGTCCTTGCAGCTTGACAAAGTTTGATATCAGCTTCTCTTCTGCATTTCTCAGGACTTGAGCTAATGTAGCCTTGACTTGCTTCATTTCTTCATCTTGACTTCCAATCTGGTAGATTGCAGTCCTAAGTGCTGAGATGTGATTTCTTTTCAATCCATCACCAAGTCTGATAACTCTTGGATGAGATGAGTCTTTATTATAGCACAGACATTTCTCTTTCAGAATAACTTCAAGTTCAGCACAATCCTTCTTCATTGGAATTTCACTTCCATCATCTTCAACTATCTTTGGAACAAATTCTGCAACCCTTGATCCAGAGATTCTGGTTTTATCTTTTATAGTCTTTATGATGAAATTTGACCATCTTCTATTAATCTCAGACTTTATCTCCAAAAGATAATGAAAGAATTGAAGTTCTTTCACAAATTTGTTCAGCACATCTGATTCTGACATTCTGTATGTTCTTCCATCTTCAAGAAACAAAATTAGCTTTTCCTTGACATTACTCTTATCATGAGCATCCAGTACCACTTGAACAGATATAACCTTGTCAAGGTGTTTCTGTGTAACTTCCTCAAGTGGTTTGTCAGTTAATAAAAATGGATCTCTGGTAATTACTTCAACTCCTGTTTTGATTTTGGCTTCTTCAGAACCTAATCCAGCTTTGTCCCTTGCTTCTCTGACTTTCAATCCAACAGTCATGAAATCAGATAGCAGTTGACTATTCTTAGGATCCGATGGTTTAACATTTTTCCATAGGAGTTTCTTCTTATCAGTAACTGTCATCTTCTTCAAATCAACTTGAGCTCTGTCAGAGGTTGATGTCTTGATGACTTGTTCAGGATTTGCAGATTCTTCTCTAGCTTGCTGTTTTTCACTCAAAACAACTTGAGCTATATTTGAGGTTGTTTTAGATTCTTCTGTTATCTTCCTTCTTTTCAGAGTTTTAACAGTTCCATCTTCAGCGGTTGTATCATCAAAAACCTTAACCATTTTGCACACAGGTTTCATCAGGATTTGAGGAATCTTCATCTCATGTTTCTTTGTTGGTTCATCAATCTTTCCTTTCCTTTTTACCTTGGGATCAATTTCAACATGATCTTGTCTTGTGCTTTGAAGCCTCAGAAGTTGACCTTTCCTTGATCACAATGCCTTTTGCCTTAGGCCTTGGAGGTTTCTTTGCATTAGAAGCTTTAGATTTAAGATTTGTCTTCTCAGCTGCAAATCTAGCTTCTTCCTCCTTTAGAGTCCCTAAATCCATTCCAGTATTATGCTTGAGAAATAATCTTCTAGCAATCTCTTCATCAAGTGTCTGAATCTTGGGATCTTTATAGTAGACAGTAGTCTCCCTTCCCTTAAGCTTCAGAGTTTGTAAAAACTTCTGAGAGTCTTGACTTCCTCCTTGAATGAGAATATCAGAACTTGATATCAGACTTTGACTATCAGAACTTGAGCATTCACAGCTTCAGAACTTGTATTCTTCTATGTAGAAGATTTGCTAGAATTAGAAATTAGTTTCTTTGAAGAAACTTTGCTGCTTTGTTTTCCTTGACCTTGACCTTTGCCCTTACTAGGGTTTCTCTGGTCATCTCCCTTATCATCCTTCTTCTTCAATATTTGAATAGTAGAGCATTTGGACTTAACTACCTTCTCCCCTTTTTTGGCATCATCTGATAGGAGTAGAGAGAGAAGAAGTTCCACTAAAGATTGGATTTCATTCAGTCGAGTCTGTTGAGAGGCTTGATTCTACAAAACCTCATTCAGTTGGGCATGTTGCTTTTCTTGAACTTTCTCAATAGCCTCTACTTTTTCATGAATAGGTCTGATAAACCTGTTCTTGTCTAGTTTGAGCATCAGGTCCAGCTTATCAGCATTTTCCTGTAGTTTATTAACCTTGGCATGAGTAATAGAGTGTTGATCTTGAAGATTTTTAGTACTGAGAGCTGTGACATTAAGTTGAGCTTTGAAGTCAGAATTTGTCAGCAATTCATCAGCTTTTGCAATATGATCTGACAGAAGTTTTGAACTTGGAATGAAATCAGATTCATTCCACTTCTTGGTACATTCAACTCCTCTGTGAGTTTCCTCCCAAGGAACAAGAGCTTCTTGTTCAACATATTTCAACAGTTCCTCCTTTCCAAGAATTGGAGCTGGAGTGTTTACTGGAGCTGACTCTCCATAACTTGCTAGAAACTCATCATCTTCAGACAACACAAGAGTGTGTGTGGCTGAAGGAGATTCTGGTACAACTTCATCTGTTTCCACATCCAGAATTGGAGTAGTTGGAACTTCAGCATTTAATGGAGAAACATGTGGAGTTGTCACTTGTCCTTGTGGTGCTTCCAGAAATAAGACAGATGGAATGTTCAGCCTATGAATATCATGAATTTAAATTTCAGGACTTAAACCTGAATTTTCAACTGTAGCTGTTTCTTTGATTGGAGAGACAGGAGGTCTGATCACTGTATCTTGAACAGTTTCTTCAGCTTGAGGTTGAGGTGGCAAAGCTTCAATTACTATTGGTTCTAATGAGATCAGATATTACTGATCCCCTTCCTCAGCTTCTTCAGCATCTCAAATTGAATTTGTTCCATATGCACGCCTGCTCTAGTCTTCCTTTTTCTACTAGATGGAGGAGAAACATGATCTGCATCAGAATTTGCAGATCTTTTCCTTTTCTGAATTCCAGAACCTTCAGCTTCATTTTCTTTCTGAAGAGTTGACTCTTCAGCTTCTTTTGTCACAGGTTTTGATGCAGGAACCTGGACTTGATCATCCTCATCAGATTCATCCCTCATAATAATTCTTCTTCTTCTCCTTGGTGGAGATTTAGGCACAAAGATAGTGATGGGTTCCGAAGGCATAAAACGCAGCGGATAAACGTAAATAAAACAAAAATTTCGAAACCCAAAAACAGGATCCATGTATAATTATGGGCAGATTATGGAGATAACGAATCATACCTTTCAAGAGATTAACTTTCACGAACTCAACGGAGATCCTAGCTATCACGCTTTGTGTCTACCTCTCGGAGAAACACCTCTATGGTATCCACACGAGCACCTTCAAGAACGTCTCACGAACTTGACTACGGAATGGATGTACTAGCCTCCTTCTTGACGATCTGAATTGCCTCTGCCTCTCTTTGCTGCTAGGGTTTTCTTAAAAACGTACAAGCCTCTTTAACCTCTCATTATCTATTTATAATGACTGATTAAAAAGGCCCATAATAGCAAAGCCCAACCCTAGTAGATATTGGATTAAATAATAAAAACGAATTTATATTATTTAATTAATAACTAAGTCATACTTAATTATTATGGGCAAAAACATTCCTTTTAATTCGAATTTATATTATCTCAATTAAGTCTTACTTAATTATAATAAAATTCAAATAATCATCAATTAATTTAAATCCATAATTTAAATTAACTATTCCATTAAGTGCTCTATTTGTGCGACCCTATAGGCTATTATTTAATTGACAATAATTTTATTCTCTAATAAAATTATAAACAATGAGCGGTATCTAGTAATACATCATTGTTACCCAATTAAACAATAATTAAATCATGATTAGATAAAACCTTTCGTGATTAATGTTTTTTGTGTAATATAATCCCTTTAACCATACATATTATAGATTAAACTCGAGGCATGTATTTAGTCATCATCTTCAACATTTAATCCGGGTTTACTTGATCCATGAGTAGATTATCGAGACAAATCATTATTTGAGCATGGCCATGCTTTTATAATCTCACTCAATCAAGAGGCCAATAATATCTCTCCTAATTATAGGAGGGTTAAATCCTTTATCTATCATTCATATTTCTCATACGACTCATGATATACCCGATGTCCACTTTTATCATCACCCGATCAAAACTAACTTTTAATGTAGTCAAAGTATATTAATCCTCGTATAGAAATATAATGATTTCAAGTCAAAGGATCGTTACACCATTATCACTGTGAGTCTTTCTTATGACTTTATTAAACATGAAGAATCTCACTGTGGGTCTGTCCAGTACCATGTACTCTCACATGTACCTATGTATTGACTTTAGTATCCCCATACTTATAACCAATGAGATGTGGTTATCTTGTCAAACAACATACTAGTCTATCTATGTATTATTATTGTCCTATATAATTATACTCGACTAGGGACCTTTAAGAATATGATATATTATATAATCTCAAGTTCAAGTCATGTACTTAAACTATACAATTTGTATCATGATTCTAAGGACATTTATTATGCTAACAAAATATCGCAGTAATTAAGGTCATAATAAATACATTTATTGAATGATCAACTGACATAAAGATAAAAGAATAATGTATTGCCTCTAGGGCACCTACACTAACAATCTCCCACTTGCACTAGAGCCAATCACCCATATATCTAATACCCATGGAACTAGTGTGACCATCGTGCTTCTGCTGCAACAAGCCTTTGGTCAGTGGGTCTGCAATGTTATCATTTGTGTGCACTTTACATATGTGTATATCACCCCTTTCATTAATCTCTCGAATAAGGTGAAATCTCCTGAGTATATGTTTAGCCCGGGAGTGTGATCTAGGTTCTTTAGCCTGTGCAATGGCTCCATTATTATCGCAGTATAGATCAATGGGATCTGCGATCGATGGAACCACTCCTAAATCAGAAATGAACTTTCGAATCCAAACGGCCTCCTTAGCTGCTTCACAAGCTGCAATGTACTCAGCCTCCATTGTAGAATCAGCTACTGTTTCTTGCTTTAAACTCTTCTAGCTTACAGCACCTCCGTTTAGACAAAACACAAAACCAGACTGTGATACAGTATCATCTCTGTCTGTTTGGAAACTTGCATCGGTGTAACCTTTTACAACGAGTTTCTCTTCTCCTCCATACACCAAGAATGAATCTTTAGTTCTTTTCAGGTACTTAAGAATATTCTTAACTACCGTCCAGTGACCTTCACCCGGATTAGACTGGTATCTGCTCGTCATGCTCAAAGCATACGAGACATCTGGGCGAGTACATACCATTGCATACATGATAGATCCAATTGCTGAAGCGTATGGAACTTTATTCATATGGTCCTTCTCATCCAATGATTTCGGACACTGGTCCTTAGAGATCGTTATCCCTTGAGACACGGGGACATATCCCTTTTTTGCATTTTGCATTCCAAAACGATGCAAAACCTTATCAATGTATGTGCTCTGACTTAGACCGATCATCCTTCTAGATCTTTCTCTATAAATCCTCATTCCTAGAATGTAGGATGCCTCTCCTAAGTCTTTAATGGAGAAATTGCTCCCTAACCAAGTCTTAACAGCCTTTAGAGAAGGTATATCATTCCCCATTAGTAGTATATCATCAACATATAGTACTATGAATGCCACATAGCTCCCACTAACCTTCTTGTAAACACACGGTTCATCTTCATTTTGAACAAAGCCATACTCTGTGACTATTTCATCAAAATGGATATTCCATCTCCTAGAGGATTGCTTCAATCCATAAATGGATCAACGCAATTTACATACCTTGCCAGCATTCCTTGGATCGACAAAACCCTCAGGTTGTGTCATGTACACATCCTCTTCAAGGCTTCCATTAAGGAAGGCTGTTTTGACATCCATTTGCCAGATTTCATAATCATGGAATGCTGCAATGGCAAGTAAAATCCTTATAGACTTGACCATAGCCACTGGTGAGAAAGTTTCATCATAGTCAATACCATGAATTTGTTTGAAACCTTTTGCAACCAGCCTAGCTTTATAGGTCTGAACATTTCCATCCATGCCCTTTTTCTTCTTAAAAACCCATTTGCACCCTATGGGTTTTACCCCTTCAGGTGGATCAACCAAAGTCCATACTTGGTTTTCGTACATGGAATCTATCTCGGATTTCATGGCTTCAAGCCATCTCTTAGAGTCTGGACTGTTCATAGCATCTTGGTATGTGAGAGGCTCATCTTCATCTATGAGCATCAAATCACCACACTGAGTCATGAGAAATCCATATCTCTCTGGCTTATGGCGAAATCTACCAGATCTACGAACAACCTGTGTTTGTTGAGCATTATCATTATTCTGCTCTTGTTCCACTTCAGGTTCAATGCTATTTTGCGGTTCTCGATCTTCATCGAGATCTATAGTTCTCCCACTGTTTCTTTTGGAAACAAAATCTCTTTCCATAAAGACAGCATCTCGAGCAATAAACACTTTCTGCTCAGAAGGACTATAAAAATAATACGCCTTTGTTTCATTAGGGTATCCTACAAAAATGCACTCTTCGGATTTAGGTCCAAGCTTGTCAGATTCTTGACGTTTCACAAACACCTTACATCCCCAAACTTTCATAAAGTTCATGCCTGACCGTTTCTCTTTCCATATCTCATATGGAGTCTTTTGAACCTTCTTAGTAGGAACACGGTTAAGTGTGAAAGCCGCTGTTTCTAGAGCGTAACCCCAGAAACTAATTGGAAGATCTGCATGACTCATCATCGATCGCACCATGTCCAACAAGGTGCGATTTCTCCTCTCTGAAACTCCATTCCATTGAGGTGTTCCTGGCAGAGTGAGTTGTGATACAATACCACACTCTTTCAAATACTCTCTAAATTCGGTGCTTAAGTATTCACCCCCACGATCGGATCGTAAGATCTTAATACTTGCATCTCCGCCAATTTGCTTCTCTACTTCAACCTTGTATTCTTTAAATTTTTCAAAAGAATCGGATTTGTTCTTCATAAGATATACATATCCATATCTACTGAAATCATCAGTAAATGTTATGAAGTAGTAGTAGCCTCCTCTAGCCATTACACGCATCGGGCCACATACATCACTATGTATTAGCTCCAGACGTTTAGTGGCCCTTTGACCCTTACCAGTGAAAGGGGCTTTAGTCATCTTACCAAGCAAACAAGATTCGCATTCTTGGTATGATTCAAAATCAAACTTATCCAAGTATCCATCCTTATGTAATTTGGATATGCGTTTCTCATTTATGTGGCCTAGACGACAATGCCAGAGGTATGTTTGATTTGAGTCATTTATTTTAAGTCATTTATTTTCTATATTACAGACAGGGTTATCTAAATCAAGAACATATAAACCATTAAATAAACGCGCAACACCATAGGTTAAATCATTCAAAGCAAAAGAGCAAATGTTGTTCTTTATTATAAACGAAAAACCTTTCTTGTCCAAACAAGAAACAGAAATAATGTTTCTGTGAATCGCAGGCACGTAAAAACAGTCTTCTAGTTCTAAAACAAGCCCAGAGGGCATAGATAAATAATAAGTCCCTACAGCTAAAGCAGCAACTTTTGCTCCATTGCCTACTCTTAGGTCCACTTCTCCCTTAGCCAAAGTTCTACTTCTCTGCAGGCCCTGCAAATTTATACAAATGTGAGAAGCACATCCAGTATCAAATAGCCAAGATGTAGAAATAGACAAATTGACTTCTATAACATAAATACCTGATCCAGAAATCTGAACTGCTTTCTTTTTCTTCAGATCCTCCAAGTAAATTGGACAGTTTCTCTTCCAGTGACCATCTTTCTTATAGTAGTGACATTCACCCTTGGCCACACCACCTTTAGGTTTTAAAGCCTGTTTGGGACCTGACTTTTGCTTGGGTGTAGAATCAGATCCAATCTTCTTCTTACCCTTCCATTTGCCCTTCCCTTTGGCCTTACCTTTATTTCCCACCATCAGTATGGGAGCAGGTTCAGCTGTCTTCATGTTGGTCTCATATATTCTCAACATATGCAACAATTCAGTAGGTGTTTTGTCAAATTCATTCATATTGTAGTTCACAACAAACTGAGTGAATTTGTTGTTCAAAGAATTCATGATTAGGTCAATACCAGTTTCCGGACCAATCGGGAAATCCAAAGTTTCAAGGTACTCAATGTAACCAATCATCTTCAGAACATGTGGGCCAACTGGTTCACTCGCCCCTTGTTTGCAATTAAAAAGTGACTTACTCGTGTTGAACCTTTCTTGACGAGTTTGGCTTGCAAACATGCTTTGCAAGTGCTCATTGATAGTATATGCATCCATATGCACATGTTGTCTTTGAAGCTCAGCACTCATAGTTGCCAACATAAGACATGCAACATCATTTGCATCATTCTCATCCCTTGTGCGTGCTACTCGTTCATCAGCAGTAGCACCCTCAGGAAGGGGGCCTGGAGGAGGAATATCAATGACATGAAGCTTGCGCTCCTGCCTGAGGACAATCCTCAAATTCCTCTGCCAGTCTAGGAAGTTGTTTCCTCCTGTCAGCTTGTCCTTCTCAAGGACTGAACGTACGGATAGTGTGTTTGTGTTGTTTGCCATTACTCAGTATCTACAATAATAAAAGCGCAAAATAAACATTAGATTGTCTGAGTTAAAATTTTATGTTCATATGATTATGATATATTCATAATATATCTCCCACTATTTTTTTTATCAAATTAATAGCCCTAACTATTAATTCAGAAAGTATATCCCATAAATCTTTCTAGCGAGCCAAGATCCATATTTCGTCATGTTCTAAGTCAACCACTGGTATCCTTAAAACATGATTATTTAGGTAGACAACAGTTGTCAATTATATCATATATAATTCTTGGATAATTTGGTGAACAACAATTGATCTTATCTATCTAATAGATTTTTAACCAAACTCTATGCTTCTAAGTTCATAATAGTTGAATATAACCGTTTATATTCACCTTATTATGATGACTCAGTTAAGTTAGACCCAATGATACAACGTCCGAATATAACCGTTTATATTCGTCGCATTTCACCATGATAGATAGGAGTCCCCTGCCACTGACAGCCCTTCCCCTTATCGATCTAGGATTTAATGAGTGTTCATTCATTGGAAAGTATCTGATTAAAACTTAATATTTTTACTTAGGGATTTTTAATTTAGAACGATCATGATCCTATCATAAAGAGATTCCCAATTTTTCCTTGAATAAAATACTTCAAATCAATACTCGTCAATGGTTTGATTTCCAGGTAGTGGAGGAGTCACATCGGTCTCGCTTAAAACCCACAGCCTTACAAGTTCTATGAACCCGTTGTTGACAAAATCGCCCCATGTCAGAAATAAAGAAAATTCGTATTTTATTCCGTGTTTCATAAACACGAGAATCTCATGATCGTTTGTTAATTTTAAATCTTGAGTCGTTACAGATTTTATCTTGTTTAAAGGCATGGCATGGGTGATGTATCTAATACATACATGCATCATTAATCTAATTAAAACATGCATTTTCTACTCTACACATACTATTTATACATCATATGAAAAGTACGTAAAGTAAACGTGCAATAGTTATGGCCCAATCCTATGTGATCTTTTCAGGCTAATGAAAAGATCAAGGTCATATGTCTTCTCTATTGCTTCCATTGTCTCCTTGGCCTCCATAGGATGCCTCCTCTTTCCCTTGTCCTTCTTGGATGTTACATTAAGAATTATACTAATGAACTTACAAAAGAACTCGAGTTACATTCGAGATAAAACAACTACAAATAGAAAACGACATGCAAGTCGTATTTATTACAAACCAAAAGAATAAACCATTACAACTAAGGTCTTAAGGCCATAACTATGCACCATGCTCAAGTAACCATTAAAGAACATGATAGATCATATAAAGATGACATACTATTTATCACTTATCATGATCCAATCAAGAATAATAAATAAGTAAAGCATATGTCATAAGCACAAATTAAAAACGAAACCCTAAGCACGCGGATCGACCTCCGCGGTGAGGTCGCTGGGGGGGTTCGGGGGGGCAGCGAGCCCCCCGATGGCGGAAATTTTTGCAAAATCAAGTATCAGAATACTAGAAAAACATGTATCAGAATACTATTCCAGAAGCATGTATCAGTATACACACGATCCATATCCCAGTTACCAAAAACGTATATCAGTATACATATTTTAAGAGATCGCATACATATGAGTTATGGCAGATCTTAAACATACTAGTATCATCATATAGATCATTAACAGATTCATCATATCATTCATATAACATAACTGTTATCATGGCAGACTCATATAACATAACTGTTATCATGGCAGACTCATCACATATGCATACTTGTAAAAATACAGTAAACACGTAACCAAATCAGCCCCTTATACACGTAGCTCTGATGCCATTGATGGGTTCCGAAGGCATAAAACGCAGCGGATAAACGTAAATAAAACAAAAATTTTGAAACCCAAAAACAGGATCCATGTATAATTATGGGCAGATTATGGAGATAACGAATCATACCTTTCAAGAGATTAACTTTCACGACTCAACGGAGATCCTAGCTATCACGCTTTGTGTCTACCTCTCGGAGAAACACCTCTATGGTATCCACACGAGCACCTTCAAGAACGTCTCACGAACTTGACTACGGAATGGATGTACTAGCCTCCTTCTTGACGATCTGAATTGCCTCTGCCTCTCTTTGCTGCTAGGGTTTTCTTAAAAACGTACAAGCCTCTTTAACCTCTCATTATCTATTTATAATGACTGATTAAAAAGGCCCATAATAGCAAAGCCCAACCCTAGTAGATATTGGATTAAATAATAAAAACGAATTTCTATTATTTAATTAATAATTAAGTCATACTTAATTATTATGGGCAAAAACATTCCTTTTAATTCGAATTTATATTATCTCAATTAAGTCTTACTTAATTATAATAAATTTCAAATAATCATCAATTAATTTAAATCCATAATTTAAATTAACTATTCCATTAAGTGCTCTATTTGTGCGACCCTATAGGCTATTATTTAATTGACAATAATTTTATTCTCTAATAAAATTATAAACAATGAGCGGTATCTAGTAATACATCATTGTTACCCAATTAAACAATAATTAAATCGTGATTAGATAAAACCTTTCGTGATTAATGTTTTTCGTGTAATATAATCCCTTTAACCATACATATTATAGATTAAACTCGAGGCATGTATTTAGTCATCCTCTTCAACATTTAATCCGGGTTTACTTGATCCATGAGTAGATTATCGAGACAAATCATTATTTGAGCATGGCCATGCTTTTATAATCTCACTCAATCAAGAGGCCAATAATATCTCTCCTAATTATAGGAGGGTTAAATCCTTTATCTATCATTCATATTTCTCATACGACTCATGATATACCCGATGTCCACTTTTATCATCACCCGATCAAAACTAACTTTTAATGTAGTCAAAGTATATTAATCCTCGTATAGAAATATAATGATTTCAAGTCAAAGGATCGTTACACCATTATCACTGTGAGTCTTTCTTATGACTTTATTAAACATGAAGAATCTCACTGTGGGTCTGTCCAGTACCATGTACTCTCACATGTACCTATGTATTGACTTTAGTATCCCCATACTTATAACCAATGAGATGTGGTTATCTTGTCAAACAACATACTAGTCTATCTATGTATTATTATTGTCCTATATAATAATATTCGACTAGGGACCTTTAAGAATATGATATATTATATAATCTCAAGTTCAAGTCATGTACTTAAACTATACAATTTGTATCATGATTCTAAGGACATTTATTATGCTAACAAAATATCGCAGTAATTAAGGTCATAATAAATACATTTATTGAATGATCAACTGACATAAAGATAAAAGAATAATGTATTGCCTCTAGGGCACCTACACTAACAGATAGTCCTTTTAGGCCTAGAGGATTTGTCATATTTTACAACTAACACCTTTTGGGAAGTATCAGAGGTTGGTTTGGTAGTAGGTGTTGATGGTTGTGGTTGAGAAGATTGTGCTGGTTGGAAATAGGTTCTGATGATAGGCTGTGGTTGTAAGTTGGAAGGTTGTGTTAGTGGAGGTTGAGAGGTGGTAGGTTGTGTGGGTGCAACATCAGGATATATGGGTGTATATGTGTGAGGATCAGAATTTACTAAGAACTGTTTTACTGATGTAGGAATTTGAAGGGGTCTTGGTATCTCTTTCTTATTATCAGTAGATAACAAGTCTGTGAAGGCCCTTTTAGCAAGTTTAAAAGGTTGAATTGTCTCACTAAAGTTTTGGGACTTATCAGGACAACAAAAACTGTAAACGAGTCGACAAAATCTAGCAAAATAAACAGTATTTGGGTCCTCATTCATCCTATCCCCAATAAAACCCAAAATAGCAATAGCATAATCAAAGTGAGTTTGATTTAGAAGTGCATACCCTATTTGCTGACTCAGAATGTGAATGGCATCAAAGTTGGAGCATTTGTTGGCAAAAGCTCTGGTGATGCAGTCAAAGAAGTAGCTCCACTCTCTTATGATGTATAGCCTCTTCAGCTGTCCCAGCTTGGACAGACTTTTCTCATAGCCAAGATTGGCCATCATACCCTGTAGAAGTGATTCTACAATCTGAGCATTAAAAGTACAATTTTATGGCAAGTGTAGAGCTTGTCGAACAGTTGACAAGTTAACTAGATGCTCATCTTCCCCTGTTGTGAAGATAATGCTTGGGGACCCAACTTCACCACCATCATCATAAAATCCACTCCTCCGAAACTCCAGTATCTGTGTTCCTGAGAGTAATTGTGGTTGGGTCAGAGCATACCCAATCTCACTGTTAGCCATAAAATCTTGAATAAAATGAAGCTCTGATGGAGCATCATCCTTGCTGAGAATAGTCATATAGTTATTGGGACGAACTTGGCTCCATTAAAGATGATGTCCTTGGGTGCCATTTCTGTAAGAAATTAAGTGAAAAGTTGTGTGTACGAAAGGTGTTTGATAAAATGCCTGTAAGAAATAGCTTCAGAGAATATTAGAAAGTGAGAGAGAATAAGAGAGATTAGAAAATAATAGTAGATAAAATATTGTAAAATCTTTTAACTCTCTTATTTATACACTCCACGTGACAACGGCTATTTTTGTGAAGCAGAACAGACTTTTTACACCTTACAGCATGGAAACAGTCAAAACAGTAATGAGTGGGCACGGTAAGCGTGCAGTAATTATTGCTCACATGTTGTTACCAAAACAAACACGCAACCCATTAACCAAATGATTATCACTATTTTTATCTCACTTAATTATTTTCTGACAAATTATAACCGTTACAGTAAATACTAAAAATAAGTCAAGTAATTAGATAATGCCACGTAAGCATCAGAGTTTCCATCAGGATTTGCATCAGAACTTGACTATTATCAGAATTTAACGGTCATCAGAACATGGCTTCTGTACTCAAAAAGTGAATGATTGTTTCTATATTTTTTCACACAAATACTGACTGGTTTCTTCAGAGTTTAATCATCGGAACTTGTCCTCAGAATTTATGCAAATAATACTTAACTGTTTGTCAGAAACAACTTAATCAAGCATGTAGTTCATCCTTAAGATTTACTGACATCAGAATTTGACAGATAAGAAACAATAATCTAGTTTGTGACTTAGTAATAAGATACAAGAAGTAAATTTGACTGAGATCAAAATCAGAGTTTGCTTGTGTTATGGATTTCCATATAAACAACTAATTCAAACATGGGATACATAGTTTGTTAAAGACTATTAAGTCAGCATCTAGCAAAGTAATCCTCATTGGATTGAATAGTCACGGAATATTCAAAACACTATCAGAGTATATAGAATCACATCAGATAATAATCAGTATTTAGTATATTATAATTTAAGCATAGATTACATGGAGATAAGAAAATCTGTAAACACTGATCATAAAGTCTGATGCATGAGAACAAAAACTAAACATATTTTGAGAAGGAACCTGAAACCATTCCAAGTTTATTTACCAGTCTTGTAAAGGTAGCTTCACATAGTGGTTTTGTGAAGATATCTGCTAGTTGTTGATCTGTTGGAACAAAATGCAATTCTACTGTACCTTCCATCACATGTTCCCTTATGAAATGGTACCTAATGCTGATGTGCTTTGTCATTGAGTGTTGAACTGGATTACCTGTCATAGCAATAGCACTTTGATTATCACAGTAAATGGGTATTTTAGAAAATTCTAACCCATCATCCAGTAACTGATTCTTCATCCAAAGAATCTGTGCACAACAGCTTCCTATAGCAATATATTCTGCTTCTGCAGTTGATGTGGAAATTGATTTTTGTTTCTTGCTAAACCAAGAAACTAATCTCCCTCCAAGAAAATTGGCAGCTTCCACTAGTGCTTTTCCTATCAATTTTGCATCCAGCAAAATTTGCATCTGAGTAACCTATTAGCTTAAAGTCTGATTCCCTAGGATACCACAATCCTAGATCAGCTGTACCCTTGAGGTACTTGAAAATTCTTTTCACAGCTATTAGATGAGGTTGTCTTGGATCAGCCTGAAATCTTGCACAAAGACAGGTAGCGTACATGATATCAGGTCTACTTGCAGTTAAATAGAGTAAAGAGGCAATCATACCTCTGTAGTTAGTAATATCTACAGATGCCCCAGTATCTTTATCTAACTTGGTTGCAGTGGCCATGGGAGTTGATGCAGTAGAACTATCTTGCATTCCAAATTTCTTGAGTAAATTTCTGGTGTACTTGGATTGATTTATGAAAGTACCTTCTTCAGTTTGCTTGACTTGAAGTCCCAGAAAATAGCTCAACTCTCCTATCATACTCATTTGATATCTTGACTGCATTAACTTGGAAAATCTTTCACAAAGTTTTGTATTTGTAGAGCCAAAGTTGATATCATCAACATATATATGTACCAATAGTAAGTCCTTTCCATGGTTGAGGTAGAACAGTGTTTTATCAATTGTGTCACTGGTAAATCCACTCTCCAGAAGAAATTGAGCTAAAGTCTCATACCATGCTCTTGGAGCTTGCTTAAGGCCATAGAGTGCTTTATCAAGTCTGTAGACATGATTAGGAAATTTTGGATCTACAAATCCTAGAGGTTATTCAACATATACCTCTTCTTCCAATTCTCCATTGAGAAAAGCACTTTTCACATCCATTTGAAAGGCTTTAAACTTCTTGTGAGCAGCATAAGCCAAAAAGATTCTTATGGCTTCCAATCTAGCAACTGGAGCAAATGTTTCATCATAGTCAATACCCTCCTGTTGAGAGTAATCTTTAACAACCAGCCTTCCTTTGTTTTTTGTAATTACGCCATCACTGTCAGTTTTATTTCTGAACACCCATTTTGTACCAACAATGGATTTGTCCTTTGGTCTTGGCACTAGGGTCCGGACTTTATTTCTTTCAAATTCATTTAACTCTTCCTGCATTGCTTGCACCCAATCAGCATCTTGAAGAGCTTCTTCCACTTTCTTTGTTTTAGTCTGAGATAGAAAGGAATGATAGAGACATTCATTTGATGTTGTCGTTCTAGTTCTGACACCTGCTTCAGGATCTCCAATTATTAAGTCAGGTGTGTGTGATTTAGTCCACTTCCTTGCAGATGGAAGTTGATCTCTAGAACTAGATCCTCCCCCATGATCCATGCTGTCTCCATCAGCAGTTTCTGATGCTCCACCTGAAGTTATGCTCTCTGAAATTTCAGAATTTAAGTTGGATTCTTCAGGAATTGAAGAATCAGAGTTTCCAGAATTATCAGAATTTGGCTCATCAGAACTTAATGAATCAGAACTTGAAGACCCAATGACTGGTTCTGATGCTTCTTGAGAGTCTTGAGATGTGGTAGAATCATCAGCTTGCTCCCTCTGAACATGTGCATTTTCCTTTGGAGCAATTACCACAGTTTCAATGACATCAGAATTTAACCCGTCAGAACTTACAGGATCAGGACTTAGGTCATCAGAATTTACATCTTCATTTTCAAATCTTAGCTGATCATGATCATTGAAATCTTCAAGTCCAGTAATCTTTTTATCATCAAAAGATACATTCATAGATTCCATGACAAGCCTTGTTTTAAATTGTAGACTCTGAAGGATTTTATGGAAAGTGGATATCCAACAAAAATTCCTTCATCAGCTTTTAGATCAAATTTTGACAGCTGTTCAGGATGAGTCTTAAGAACAAAACACTAGCATCCAAATACATGAAAGTATTTCAGATTTGGCTTCTTTTTCTTCACCATCTCATATGGTATTTTTCCATGCTTGTTTATGAGTGTAGCATTCTGTGTAAAATAAGCAGTCTGCACAGCTTCAGCCCAAAAATAGGTTGGTAGCTTTGCTTCATCAAGCATAGTTCGTGCAACTTCAATAAGAGTCCTGTTCTTTCTTTCTACAACTCTATTCTGCTGTGGAGTTCCAGGTGCAGAAAATTCCTACTTTATTCCATGCTTTTTGCAGAACTCTTCCATGATTGAATTCTTGAACTCAGTGCCATTATCACTTCTTATTATTTTAACAGAATCTTTGACCAACTTATCCAGCTGTCTGACATAATCAGTTAGAGCAGATGCAGTTTCATTCTTCTTGTGCAAGAAATACACCCAAGTGTATCTTGTGAACTCATCCACTATAACCATAACATATTTCTTCTTTGCAATGGACATGATATTGACTGGACCAAATAGATCAACATGCATTAAGTGATAAGGCTCAAGAATTGAGGATTCAGTTTTGCTCTTGGATGAAGATTTTCTTTGTTTTGCCTTTTGACATGAATCACAGAGACCATCAGGAGCAAATACTGATTTTGGCAGTACTCTCACAAGATCTTTCTTTACTAGCTCATTTATGTTGTTGAAATTTAAATGAGAGAGTATTTTGTGCCAATTCCATCTTTCTTCAATTGATGCTCTACTTAACAGAAAGATTGCAGAACAATCAGAATTTGTTGAAAATCTGGCTTCATATATGTTACCATGTCTGTAACCTTTCAGAACCACTTTGCCTGTAGAATCACTTACAACTTCATAGTGTTCTTCAAAGAAATCCACATAATAACCTCTGTCACAGATTTGACTCACACTTAGCAGATTGTGTTTAAGTCTTGAGACAAGAGTTACTATTTCAATTATGACATTACCAAGATTAATATTGCCATATCCCAGAGTCTTTCCCATGTTGCCATCTCCATAAGAAACTCATGGGCCAACTTTCTCCACAAAGTCTGATAGCAGGGCTTTATTTCCAGTCATATGTCCTGAACATCCACTGTCCATAATTATGATATTTTTTCTGTTGCCCTGCAATCACAAAGACCACTATTGGTTAGTTTTAAGGACCCAGACTTGCTTGGATCCTTTGGCCTTTTTAAGTTTGTTAGCATTTACAGCGGATTTAGTTTCAGAGTTTATGCTAACATGCTTTTTATCAGACTTTATATCAGACTTTGCATCAGAATTTACACTAGAAGGAATTACACTAACTTTCTTCAAAGAAGGTTTTATTTGATAATAATCATAGTACAAACTATGATATTCCTTACAAGTATAAATAGAATGTCATAAACTACCACAATGAAACATGGATTTTGTAGTTTAAACCTAACAGACTGACTCTTAACTCCTGATCTAGGAGGTAAAGAGTTTATATCTTTATTTTTCCTGCAAAAAGAGGCAAGATGGTTAGAGTTTCCACAATTATAGCATTTCTTTCTAGGAGCATTAGGAACAAGAATATAATTATTGCTTTTATTCACACCTTCCTTTCCATTCCTATTTTTCCTAGCTTCCTTTACCTTGTTCACATTTTTAATCTCTTTCAGCTTATACTTAAGCTGCTTCTTTGTTATTAAACCTATGTTTACTTCAGCTGGTTTATCCTGTTTTAATTTTTCAGAAGTTGACTTTTCTTTGACTTCTATTTTAGAGACTATCAATTTTTCAGATTTTGACTTATCAGAATTTGACACAAACTTGACAGGATTAACTTTAGGCTTTTCAGCTTTCTTGGTAAAGTTTGGTTTAGATGACACAGTTTCCTTTTCTTCTTTATCATCTAGATAACCTAGTCCTTCTTTCCAATTTCCATTTTCTAAAATTTTCTGAGTTGTTCTTCCAGAGTTAGTCCAAGTTTTGATTATCTCCTTTTCCTTTTCCAGTTCAGATTTAAGAGATTTATTCAATTTTTGCACTTCATCTCTAACATACAAAGCCCCATCTCTTTCTTTCTGAGTTTGATGAAATATAACTAACTCTTCTTCTAAGTAGTCATTTCTGTTTCTAAGAGCAAGACTTTCGGATATTAATCTTTCATTTGTTAAGGTCTGATCTCTAAAACTAATGAACATGGTTTTAAGGTATAATCTTAACTCAGAAATATCATCAGTATGAAAAGCAAGAGTTGAATGAGGTACCTTCAATTCAGTAGTTTCAGAACTGCTGTCAGCATTTGCCATCAGAGCATAATTCACCTCTTCTTCAGAATCTGAAGTATCTGCCTAGTTTTTCTTCTTTGTGATAAGTGCCTGGCTTTTATCACCTTTTCCTTTCTTGCGTCAAAAGAGATGTGGCCTCTTTCACCACAATTGTAGCATTTGACATTTGAGTTATCTCCTCTGTCAGACTTTCCTCCTTTGCCTTCAGACTTTCTGAAACCTTTCTTTTCAGAACTTCCACCTTTCCTGGAAAACTTCTTGCCCTTTCTGAATTTCTTGTAGGCTATCTTTGTGATACCCTTCACCATAAGAGCACACAGTTGCATCATCTCTGCATCAACATCCACTTCAGATAAATTTTCAGATTCTGAATCATCATCATCAGAATATGATGACTCTGAATCCGACTATATGATGAGAGCCTTTCCTTTGCCCCTTTTTGAGGCAACCACTTAGGAGATTCCTCCTCAGCTTTAAGTGCAACTGTCTTTGACTTTCTTCCATGCCTTTTACTCCTTTGATCCATCTCAAGTTCATGAGTCTTGTGTAACATCCGGGAAATATCGTATAATTATTTATATCAATATATGATTATTATGTGAATATTATATGAATTTTGGTGAATTATTTGGTGTTTGATAATAATATTTGGATGTTCGTATGTAATAAGATGCGAGTATGTTAATTTTAATATGTCCAGAATAAAACATAGATAATTAAGGTATTTTTCTGGAAATTTTTTGGAATGTTAGATGATTTTATAATGATTTATGAATTATTAATTATTTTCTGATTAATTATAAAAATTATTTTATAAAGCCGGGAATCGTCCGACTTCAATCGTTTTTACGTTTTTACCACCCGAAACTCTTCCGAAAACTCCTTCCTAACCTAATCTGGTAATTCCGAACATTTTCCGTGTTTTGACTTTTTCGATCCGGGTTACGATTTGACCTGTAGGAGTACCGGTATGAAATTTTCGATACGCAAATCATTTCATATATCGATAAGAATTCATAATCTCAAAAGGCGAGACATTATCACCTTAATTTCGTATAAAGTATTTTATAGGAAGCTCTGTTTTGATAATTATCCAATTCTGGTATTAAAATCGTATCGTCTTTTCAGTTACTTAGCGGCTAAGTAACCTATTTTCGGATCCAATATGTAAATGCAATTTTCGAATTTTTAAAAAAAAAATAAAATATGTAATGGTTCTGTCAGCTATGTGTTGTTGTATTATCAATTGTCTGTGATTTGTTGGACGCGAAGATTAATTTTATAATTAATTATCGAGTTGTATGCATTTAATTCATTTTAAAGTGATTTTATTGAATATTTATTCCTAAAAATACTAAAAATATTTTTAAAATTATTTTGTTATTCAATAATTTCATTTATTATTTTTAGGGGTTTATAAAATTTAAAAATCAATATTTTATTAATTATTTAATTTTAAATGATTTTCTGATTACAATTATTTATTAAATTCGTGTTTAATTCCAAAATTCTTCAGAAATTATGAAACTCGTATTTATTTAAGTTGGTAATTTTCCGAGAATTTTAAAATTATTTTGGTAATTTTTGGGATAAATTTCCCCTGCGTGTTGTTTCGTTTATTCATTAAAAGCGGGTATGTTGTGCGTTTAAGAAATACATAGAAAGTTCTGAAAATTTTATTTTATTAATTTTTATTATTCCGGAAAATTTTAAACTTGTTTTCAAATATTTTATTCATAAAATGTATCGTCTAATGATAAATCAAGGAGTAATTCCAGGTCGTGGAATAGAACGAATACGACACTAAATTAGATAAACACGACTTTTTTTCCCAAATTCATGTCTATCTCTCTCGTATCAATCTCTCTCCCCTCTGCATCTCTTCTCGTTTTCTCTCCCTCTCCCTTGCTGCGTTTTTCGGCCTCTGCGGTTCTCCGCCTGTAACCACCATTGGTTCCACCCCCTTTTTGTTTCCTTTCCGTTCCTTCGATTTCTTCCCTGTAATTACCTCGTTTTTGCCCCGTTCTCCTTCTTCCTTTGCTTGCAGTGTATATATCGTGTTTATATGTGTGTGTTGTGCGTGTGTCGAGTGTGTGCTGCGCGTGTGATGCGCGTGCGTGTGTGTAATTTATGTTCGTATATGTGTATCTGAGTGTGTGAGGTGTTGCTCCCTGATCCTGCTCCGGTTGTCGCCGGCCTGAGTCCGGCCAGGCAACCTCCCTGTTCCCAGCGCATGTTGTACAGTTCCGGTTGTGTGAATATTGATTGTTTGTTTTTTTTTCTTTAATTTTCTGCAGGAAAAATAATAATTGATTGATGTTTTATGAAATAATATTTCTGCAGAAATTATAATAAACAATTGATGAAATTCGTGTCGGATGTCCGTAGTAAACGGAAACCCGCGAATTTTATCGCCGTCGGCGATGAGCTTCGGCGAGCCGATGGTGGACCGTGATGATTTTAATCTGAGTCCTAATTTATAAATAAATAAAATATGAATAACAGTACATAATAATTGAATTTTATCGATGATTGGGATTGCGAATTGTATTTAGGTGTGATTGTTGTGATTGAATTGTGGTTGTGATTGACGTCGAAATGATTCGACGGGTAGGCCGATAAATAGAGGAAACGCTGCCCGATTTTCGGGAAAATAAATTCCGAAAATACGGGAATGTAACCTGTAATTATCGGTAACGTCGAACAATGATATAATCGAACTTTATGAAACCAATTTGCGTGACGTGACAAGATATTTTGTGAATAATCGATTACCCTATTTTTCAAAACGACAAGTATACGTATTTTCTGAAAATAAATACCGAACCGAATTTCGAAGATATGAACCACAACTGCTATGTGTATTTCGATAATGCATATAAATATGAATTTAGTTATGAAATCGTATGGGTAAAATAGGATGACGATTTGATGTTAAGTTTAAGCGCTTATCTGAATTAGGGTATTTCAACCCTGTAGGTTTTAGACGGAAGACCCGAGACGTGACATCGGACTAGGAATGATCTAAAGATTAGACATTGAGATCAACGAAGTTCCAACCAAAGGGTCTGAATGTTGAGATCGTATTGAGAATAGGATCGTAGGTAGACGATAAAGCCGAACGATCAAAGTCGAACTAAAGTCAATAGCGGTTAAAGCTTATTGAGGCAAGTATTCGTGATTTTCTTTTAAATACTGCTAGTATTCTGGATTTTTCTTTTAAATACTGCAAGTATTCCCGAACTTTCTTTTAAAATACTGCAAGTATTCCTAACCTTTCTCCTTAAATACTGCAAATATTTATTCGCTCCTATTCTAAGTTCAGAATAGTTAACTGTTTTATATTTCGCTGCAATTACTCTTATTATGCCAGTTCTTTTCATTATTGTTCCTATAATTCGATTGTTCTCTTTCACAAATACCCATTCGTTCGGGTTATTTGCGAACCCTGATTTGGGATGTTTTGAAATCAAAATGATTTGATATCAAAATACTCTACGGGCTGGACGATTATTATGAGGACCAGTGATGAGCTGGATCCTATGGGCCGGAGATGGACCGGACCCTTTAGGCCATAGTTGCCTGGGTGCCCCATATGTTGGTTGGGTCTATGCAGTTGGGTATAGATCCGCACTATCTCCTGACTGATCAGCAGGTTATAGTGCATATGTTGGTTTCTAGTGTTCAGTCCAATTTATTGTTGTTCGCCATTAATGGCATTCCCTCTTGAAATAAAATGTGATTATGGGTTAAAGTTATTTTTTTTCTTAGCCCTCAGTTTCGGGAAATTACAATGTTTCTAAATATATTCGAGATTCAGATTGTTGCTGCAGCGTTAGTTGCTCAGTGATAATTAGGATCTTGAATGAATTGAGATCTTCTTAATTATTCAACCCGTCCTTATCAGGCTGGTTTAGCAGGCTAAGTCTATGGAAACTTAGTCGATAATGATGGATACTAAATAGTTAGGAATTTCTTGAACGTCGTTTTTTTGAATAGTTAGTGCATTCACTGCTCAATTATAAAATGATACCAGAAGCTATTTTGAAAACACGCGATCTCTAAAGTTCTTACAAAAATGTCATTATGTCCTATGTGATTCATAGCAATGCAAATCAAATTGATTTTAAGATAACGAGATATATCCTTTAAATGATTTCGTGTTTCGCCCTTCAAAATATTTCAGAGATTTTGTCTGGAAGTTTTCTTTGAAATTAATGTTTGAAACTCAAATTATATACTTGCTGGGCATTTTTGGCTCACTCTTGCTTTGTCAATTCTTATTTCTGCCAGAAACAGATAAGGATTAAAGTGAATAGCTTTGATAGACAGCAGAAGTTAGAGAAGTTTCCGTTGTGAGAGGTTGAAGGTGTTAGAAGAATGTGACAAGAGCATTAGTTCAAAGGTATATATACTTGTATTATAGTTGAAGTGAGTTGTAGAAGGTTAGATTCTTGTTTCATACCATGACCTGTAAAAGATCCGGACTCAAGGGGTTATTTATTTATTTCTTTACTTTATGTAATAATGGTTTAGTAACACCAAATCTTAACCCCGGATTTGGGGCGTTACAGTTGGTATCAGAGCTGCAGGTTATTGGTCACTGAAATAAGAATAGGTGAGAGTAAGATAGGAATGATAGATCATACAAGATAGGAAAGACCCTAGGCATATTCAGGATAAATTGAGTTGAGTGCGAATTAGGGTTAGCAGATCCGATAAGGAGTTGGTAAGATAGGATTGATGAAAAAGTTCAAGGCGAATATCACAACATTATAGGTATATTGAAACCTCAGATCATACAATAATAAGGAATCGACGAAGACTGGGTATGTTACCCTACTTTTCATGTGGTTTGAAGGAAATGCGGGTGATCTCGTAAGCATTTGTGTAAGAGAAGCTACGATTTAACTTAGGTATTAGGACGAGTTCCACGTTAAAGGCAACCAGTTGATGGAAGCTGATGAAGAAATAACATTGCACGTTGCGAAGGCATCACCGTTAAGAAAAGGTTCTTATCACTTATCGGGAACTGCGCAAGGAATAATATCTACCTTACTAGATGGAGGTAAGACTAGCAAGAAGGTGCGCCCTTATCTATAGACAGAACATCGAATTGCATGCGTGGTTGTAAGCATAACGTCAAGGACGATGACAAGAATATGAATGACCAGGGCAGGCGTTAGCATTGGGGTCGATCTATGAATAAAATGATATACAACGGTAAATGAGGTTTCATCGACTAAGAAATGCGAATAGAAGGAAAAGTATAGAAGGCGTACCGAAGTAGAAGGACCTTTATATGAACATTCTTTCAATTAGATATTTTAGTGGTAAACCATAAAAATAGCAAGTAATGTATATAGTAATGACGACCAAAATAATTGATTTCCAAAACTTTAAAAATGAGATTTCGGAAAAGATTTTCTTAATCAACTTTCAGAAGATTTTTGCATGAAATGAGTTTTACAAATGATTTGTCAAACTACTACTTATGTTCTTGTTATTATAAAGAGAAAATGATTTAAAAAGAAGAATGGAATTAGACTCAGTGTTGTTATTTAAAGGGCCAAGTAGACCCATCAGTAGGAAGAAGGTTTAAGGTTGCTGTGAAGAATGAAAGTAAACGTTGTTTAATAAAATCAATAATTGAATCAACGTATTAAAATATTATTTCCCCACTTTATAAGATTAATAAAATTTAACAAGATTCGTGAATCGAACGAATGAAGGATGATTGAAGGAAATGGCAGAATCTTCTAGATGGTGGAAGAAGAATCATTTCTATCAATGGAATAGAGGCATTACGTGATCAATGGGTATTTTACACGACATAGATGAAATCTGAAGCTGTGATTTTAACTTCGGAATGACGCGATTAAGATTAAATTATTGAAGTATTTGGTATGAGGGCATTTCCAGGAAGCATTTCAAAGCAGTGATGTGAATTGAATCGTGAACCTGTATCCGCACGATCCTGAAGGCATACGTAAATGAAGCGTGGAAGGTGATCGGTATTGACATTCTTTTTTTTTCTAGTAAGATAACATATGTTCTTCTCGAATTTAAATATGTATGAGCTTTTTCTGTTGATAAATCATATGAGGTGGAAACGAAAGAACATTCTTGTATCCCTCCTAAATTGTTGCTTTTCTCAAATTCTTGATTCCCAATTGAGACAACAGTGTTATGATATGACGCTTTGTCGAAATGACGAAAAGTCGGGTGGGACGCCACCTAATCATGTGCTGTATGCCATATAGTATGAAAGACTGGCCATCTTGAGTATGAATATGGTTGTCTCATCCTTCACTCATTTTTCTTCCTTCAATCAGTTGTCGGATTGTTATTCCTTATTCCGTTTTTCAATCAAAATCATGTTTACAAACTCTCCTCTTGCATCGAGTCTGTTCTTTGACGATTCCAAAAGAAATAGAATAGTCAGTGCGACAGGTAGAATTACGTGTCAAAGGAGAATATGATTGTAAGTTGATAAATAATGCACTTCAAACTAGAGGATTTCGACGCGAAATGAATGGTTAGTGAATCGTACATTTATTACAAAATAAGGAAGCAAAGTTATGTGCGTCAGACGCTGCAAACAAGTATCGGGACGATAATCAAAGATCAAGGAAATTCCGAATAATGACTCAGACATGTAATTATGACGTGAAACATCCCTTCGTCGCTGGAAGATACTGTTCGTGAAGACTCAAGATGGAAGAAATCTTAAATATAATCAAACTTCGAATTTGTTCTTCAAGAAATTGTAAAATTCTCTAATTTGCGTAAGTAAGGGATGATGAATCCAATGCTCATACCCGGGTCAGTAACGGAAGTTCGATGCGAAGCCATAAATAGAGATGAAGCAATGGTGACTCGATTGTGAAACTTTTCAAGAAATAATAATCTAACGATTGAGTTTCTACCAGATTGTGATGGTAATAATGGAGACCATGCGCAGTTATTAAAAGATAAACCGATTAATAATGGTCAGAAATAAATTAACAGAATCATGAAATCAAACCTTAAATTCATTAAGAACAATTCGTAATATTCTAAAAAAAAAAAAAAAAAAAAAAAAAAAAAAGAAGAATTGAGAAAGGTATGGTTATATTAATCATTGTGGGTTTCAGATCCAATCCCAATTAAAAAGAGATATGCTATACTAGTTAGATGCTGATCAAAGGTGAATTGTGGGAATTGATGATTTGGTTGATGGAAGTGGATGTATATGATTGTGGATGACTTGGTTGATTAATGGTGTCGGCTTGAGTCCGACTGGTAGTCAATGGTGTAGGGGAAGTGCTGCCCAAATTTTCAGAAATTACCCTATAGTTAAGAACAAAGAAGTATATGGTCATTCTCGTCAGCATTCCAGATAATTGCAATCTCGGTTCTTGAGAAAGTTGTTATGACCAAACTGACTTTATGTAATTGGTCTTTGATTCTAGTTAGCTAGTTAGCATTTGGTTTAAGTGATCATTTAAAGGAGTTGATTGATCCACTTTGCCAACTAATGGTTAGTTAAATGGAAATCAATTCCAATTAGATTGAGTCAAGCTCTAACATAATTTCCAGATCCGAAATGAAAGATATAGAAATTTGAGAAAAAGTAATGGTGTTAACGTAAATTAAAGGCCTAGTTCAATTAGCGTGATGTTATTGTAATCGGGTGCAAGGTGTGATCCAGAAGAATATGCTCTTTTTGATGAATAAAAAGAATAGGAAGTTATTGGTTCATGCTAGTAAGAAGAATATTTCAAGACCTGAAGGTATGAGATAAAGCAAAAAAAAAAAAAAAAAAATAAAAAAATAAAAAAATAAAAAAAAAATAAAAATAATAATAATAATAATAATAATAAAAATATATAGATATATATATATATATATATCATCTGCAATAGCGTTCCAGGAAGAACTTGGGTGTGTACCCATATTGAATGACGAATTAATAAAAGATTTGAATGTACACTTCTTTTGAACGACGATTGAATGGAAGTGGCTGTAGAATAATGGAAAGCTCACAAATTCAAGCACCCAATAAAAGATGGAGATTAATGGAGTCCGCTTGTGAATTCAGGGAAAAAGAGATGATGGTCACTGAAGAGAAGTCAAACACGCGATATGAGATACGTCAAGCAAGGGTAAGGAAATAGCTACCAAAGAAAATTCGATAACTCTGTTAATAAAAATTTAAATAATACAAATAAAACCCTTTATTCCAGTGTGAACCCCAGGAATGACTTGTCCAATAGTAAATAAATTAATATTATTAAGAAAAAAAAAAAAAATTGTTATGTATGAAAAAGATAATGAATAATGAGAATGAAGAACTAATCAAGACAAGAAGTGGAAACAAAAGAATGATAAAGAAATTTTATAAAATAATCCAGAAAATGTGCAAGTTGGGAACGTCGATAATTGAAGATAGGAATTTCATAAAAGGAATGCGTGTAAACAGGAATGATTAAACTAAGGTATTGATAGCGACTGCTGAAGAAGAACGTTGCAATGAATCTCATATCGGAATTCTTTCAAATTAAAGTGAAGTCCCGGAGGTTCGAACGAATGATTTACCAAGGGTACCTCAGGGAATGAGGTAAGCATTTCTCGGCGGTTATTGCACAGAGTCAAGCTAATGCCAAAAGCATGTGTCGTATAACTCAATAGGAATAAAATAATAAGTGAAGGAAAACTTCAGAAATGTAAAAAGAATAATGAAATAAAGAGTATTTTGCGCTACGCACAAAAGCGGTCATGGGAAAAAAAAAAAGAGAATGGAGATATAAGGTTACGCATCGATTATCGGAAATTGCAAGTTTGAAGATTAAGTGAAAACAATGTACCAGGAGTATTGGGATAGTTCGATTGTATTTATTGATAACATCCTCGCTGATTCAAGGACTAAGAGAGACCAAGTTGAACGCCTGAAGATATGCTTGCGAAGAGTTGGAAAATAGCAGCTGTATTCTCAGCCTCAAAGATATGAATTCTGGTTATAATTCATTATGAGTTCCAGTGTGTGGGTAAATACCAAACATGAAAGATCCATTTAGAAACAGATGTTCACATAGAAAGAAAAGAGTAAACACCATTAAGATTGTTCAGAAATGGTTAAAAGCATTGGAAAAGTTAGGAATTGAAGCAATGGTTTTGATCCATCTTCTGGGTTATGCTGATACTTACTTTATTGTTGAATATCAAAGGTGGTATTAATGCAGATGATTGATGTTGACTTCAGTATGAAACATTGTAAGCATCAAAGTTCGTATTGATATCTAATTTGATATAACAACAAAATGAGTATTAGTACCCAAGAGACCGGGTTTTGAATAAAGTTTGGTTCATTTCGTTTCAAATTAATGTATTTCCTTTCAGATAGTAAGGGATTCTCGCTTGATAAAGCTACTTGATAGTTATTGAAAAGAAATAGAAGTATGCTACCAATTGGTGAGTAGATGCAATTGCCGAGACTTTTCTTTTTAGCTTTTGACTAGATGTAGAACATTTCGAAGCATCACACGTCATGAACTCAGGACATCGGGTGCAGACGAATAAGAAATACAAGAGACCGATTAAGAATTCTCAAATACGATTGGAAACAATTATAGGCCAGGCTAATCGAACAGAAGGAGACATGAAAAGTAGAATAGAACAGCCAGTGAAAATAGAAAGTTCATGAACACGAACTATTAGAAGTAGAAAAAAAGAAGAAGATTAGTTTGAATTAAATTAGTCCTTTGAGGCAATAAGATAGATAGAATGAGTGTGGATGAGTTGGTCTTGTTGTCACCAGTATAATGAATCTATAAGGCATTCATGTGTGTATGACTATGAAGAGTAATTTAGCTCTCAATGTGAGAAGTAAAAGATTGAATTAGGTTTTGCATGAGCAACTGATAAATTTGATGACGGCAGGAGACCGTTGAAACGAGATGAGAGTAGTGAGTCCTAAGAATTTTAAGTAGATACTCGAAATGTATCAGTGTCTATTCTTTAGCATGATTCTGAGGACAGAATCCTTTTAAGGAGGGAAGGATGTAACATCCGGGAAATATCGTATAATTATTTATATCAATATATGATTATTATGTGAATATTATATGAATTTTGGTGAATTATTTGGTGTTTGATAATAATATTTGGATGTTCGTATGTAATAAGATGCGAGTATGTTAATTTTAATATGTCCAGAATAAAACATAGATAATTAAGGTATTTTTCTGGAAATTTTTTGGAATGTTAGATGATTTTATAATGATTTATGAATTATTAATTATTTTCTGATTAATTATAAAAATTATTTTATAAAGCCGGGAATCGTCCGACTTCAATCGTTTTTACGTTTTTACCACCCGAAACTCTTCCGAAAACTCCTTCCTAACCTAATCTGGTAATTCCGAACATTTTCCGTGTTTTGACTTTTTCGATCCGGGTTACGATTTGACCTGTAGGAGTACCGGTATGAAATTTTCGATACGCAAATCATTTCATATATCGATAAGAATTCATAATCTCAAAAGGCGAGACATTATCACCTTAATTTCGTATAAAGTATTTTATAGGAAGCTCTGTTTTGATAATTATCCAATTCTGGTATTAAAATCGTATCGTCTTTTCAGTTACTTAGCGGCTAAGTAACCTATTTTCGGATCCAATATGTAAATGCAATTTTCGAATTTTTAAAAAAAAAATAAAATATGTAATGGTTCTGTCAGCTATGTGTTGTTGTATTATCAATTGTCTGTGATTTGTTGGACGCGAAGATTAATTTTATAATTAATTATCGAGTTGTATGCATTTAATTCATTTTAAAGTGATTTTATTGAATATTTATTCCTAAAAATACTAAAAATATTTTTAAAATTATTTTGTTATTCAATAATTTCATTTATTATTTTTAGGGGTTTATAAAATTTAAAAATCAATATTTTATTAATTATTTAATTTTAAATGATTTTCTGATTACAATTATTTATTAAATTCGTGTTTAATTCCAAAATTCTTCAGAAATTATGAAACTCGTATTTATTTAAGTTGGTAATTTTCCGAGAATTTTAAAATTATTTTGGTAATTTTTGGGATAAATTTCCCCTGCGTGTTGTTTCGTTTATTCATTAAAAGCGGGTATGTTGTGCGTTTAAGAAATACATAGAAAGTTCTGAAAATTTTATTTTATTAATTTTTATTATTCCGGAAAATTTTAAACTTGTTTTCAAATATTTTATTCATAAAATGTATCGTCTAATGATAAATCAAGGAGTAATTCCAGGTCGTGGAATAGAACGAATACGACACTAAATTAGATAAACACGACTTTTTTTCCCAAATTCATGTCTATCTCTCTCGTATCAATCTCTCTCCCCTCTGCATCTCTTCTCGTTTTCTCTCCCTCTCCCTTGCTGCGTTTTTCGGCCTCTGCGGTTCTCCGCCTGTAACCACCATTGGTTCCACCCCCTTTTTGTTTCCTTTCCGTTCCTTCGATTTCTTCCCTGTAATTACCTCGTTTTTGCCCCGTTCTCCTTCTTCCTTTGCTTGCAGTGTATATATCGTGTTTATATGTGTGTGTTGTGCGTGTGTCGAGTGTGTGCTGCGCGTGTGATGCGCGTGCGTGTGTGTAATTTATGTTCGTATATGTGTATCTGAGTGTGTGAGGTGTTGCTCCCTGATCCTGCTCCGGTTGTCGCCGGCCTGAGTCCGGCCAGGCAACCTCCCTGTTCCCAGCGCATGTTGTACAGTTCCGGTTGTGTGAATATTGATTGTTTGTTTTTTTTTCTTTAATTTTCTGCAGGAAAAATAATAATTGATTGATGTTTTATGAAATAATATTTCTGCAGAAATTATAATAAACAATTGATGAAATTCGTGTCGGATGTCCGTAGTAAACGGAAACCCGCGAATTTTATCGCCGTCGGCGATGAGCTTCGGCGAGCCGATGGTGGACCGTGATGATTTTAATCTGAGTCCTAATTTATAAATAAATAAAATATGAATAACAGTACATAATAATTGAATTTTATCGATGATTGGGATTGCGAATTGTATTTAGGTGTGATTGTTGTGATTGAATTGTGGTTGTGATTGACGTCGAAATGATTCGACGGGTAGGCCGATAAATAGAGGAAACGCTGCCCGATTTTCGGGAAAATAAATTCCGAAAATACGGGAATGTAACCTGTAATTATCGGTAACGTCGAACAATGATATAATCGAACTTTATGAAACCAATTTGCGTGACGTGACAAGATATTTTGTGAATAATCGATTACCCTATTTTTCAAAACGACAAGTATACGTATTTTCTGAAAATAAATACCGAACCGAATTTCGAAGATATGAACCACAACTGCTATGTGTATTTCGATAATGCATATAAATATGAATTTAGTTATGAAATCGTATGGGTAAAATAGGATGACGATTTGATGTTAAGTTTAAGCGCTTATCTGAATTAGGGTATTTCAACCCTGTAGGTTTTAGACGGAAGACCCGAGACGTGACATCGGACTAGGAATGATCTAAAGATTAGACATTGAGATCAACGAAGTTCCAACCAAAGGGTCTGAATGTTGAGATCGTATTGAGAATAGGATCGTAGGTAGACGATAAAGCCGAACGATCAAAGTCGAACTAAAGTCAATAGCGGTTAAAGCTTATTGAGGCAAGTATTCGTGATTTTCTTTTAAATACTGCTAGTATTCTGGATTTTTCTTTTAAATACTGCAAGTATTCCCGAACTTTCTTTTAAAATACTGCAAGTATTCCTAACCTTTCTCCTTAAATACTGCAAATATTTATTCGCTCCTATTCTAAGTTCAGAATAGTTAACTGTTTTATATTTCGCTGCAATTACTCTTATTATGCCAGTTCTTTTCATTATTGTTCCTATAATTCGATTGTTCTCTTTCACAAATACCCATTCGTTCGGGTTATTTGCGAACCCTGATTTGGGATGTTTTGAAATCAAAATGATTTGATATCAAAATACTCTACGGGCTGGACGATTATTATGAGGACCAGTGATGAGCTGGATCCTATGGGCCGGAGATGGACCGGACCCTTTAGGCCATAGTTGCCTGGGTGCCCCATATGTTGGTTGGGTCTATGCAGTTGGGTATAGATCCGCACTATCTCCTGACTGATCAGCAGGTTATAGTGCATATGTTGGTTTCTAGTGTTCAGTCCAATTTATTGTTGTTCGCCATTAATGGCATTCCCTCTTGAAATAAAATGTGATTATGGGTTAAAGTTATTTTTTTTCTTAGCCCTCAGTTTCGGGAAATTACAATGTTTCTAAATATATTCGAGATTCAGATTGTTGCTGCAGCGTTAGTTGCTCAGTGATAATTAGGATCTTGAATGAATTGAGATCTTCTTAATTATTCAACCCGTCCTTATCAGGCTGGTTTAGCAGGCTAAGTCTATGGAAACTTAGTCGATAATGATGGATACTAAATAGTTAGGAATTTCTTGAACGTCGTTTTTTTGAATAGTTAGTGCATTCACTGCTCAATTATAAAATGATACCAGAAGCTATTTTGAAAACACGCGATCTCTAAAGTTCTTACAAAAATGTCATTATGTCCTATGTGATTCATAGCAATGCAAATCAAATTGATTTTAAGATAACGAGATATATCCTTTAAATGATTTCGTGTTTCGCCCTTCAAAATATTTCAGAGATTTTGTCTGGAAGTTTTCTTTGAAATTAATGTTTGAAACTCAAATTATATACTTGCTGGGCATTTTTGGCTCACTCTTGCTTTGTCAATTCTTATTTCTGCCAGAAACAGATAAGGATTAAAGTGAATAGCTTTGATAGACAGCAGAAGTTAGAGAAGTTTCCGTTGTGAGAGGTTGAAGGTGTTAGAAGAATGTGACAAGAGCATTAGTTCAAAGGTATATATACTTGTATTATAGTTGAAGTGAGTTGTAGAAGGTTAGATTCTTGTTTCATACCATGACCTGTAAAAGATCCGGACTCAAGGGGTTATTTATTTATTTCTTTACTTTATGTAATAATGGTTTAGTAACACCAAATCTTAACCCCGGATTTGGGGCGTTACATCTTGAGCATACCATAAATTTCATCAAGAGTAGTTTCAACAAGGTCATAGTTGTCTCTTATGGTAGTAGACTTCAAATCCCAATTTTCAGGAAGAGCTAAAAGGAATTTTAGATTTGAATCTTCAAGATCATATTCCTTATCCACCAGTGACAAATCATTCAAGAGTTTGACAAACATGTCATATAAATTAGTTAATGATTCATCAGTTTTTGAATCAAAGTGCTCATACTCTTGAGTGAGTATAGTCTTCATGTTCTTTTTGATGGCTTCAGTTCCCTGGCATCTTGTCTTCAAAGCATCTCATATCTCCTTTACAGTCTTGCATCCAATTACCCTGTTTGACATGACATTGTCAATTGCACTATGCAGCAGATGCCTTACCCTTGCATCCTTGGCAATATATGAGATGTCTTCAGTTGTGTAATCACCTTTCTCCTTTGGTATCATCTTTGTTGGTTGATCAGCAACTGCAACAGAAAGCTTGGTAGGCTTATATGATCCATCATTAATTCTATCAAGGTATTCTGGATCTGTGGCTTCCAGAAATATAGCCATCTTTACCTTCCATATAGGATACTCAGATGCTCTCAGTATGGGAACCCTAATGGTTTCATATCGACTGTGGATTTGATTTTTTTGAGTTTCTTGGGTTTTGGTGGGCTTAGGTGGAGTTTGTGTTTCGTCAGACATGATTGTAAACTGGATCTCACTGTTTGTATATCAACAGAGAGGCTCTGGTACCACTTGTTAGGTCACTCAACAATATAGAAGGGGGTTGAATATAGTATTTATACAATCAAATCGATTTAGAACACAAGTATGTAACAGTAATCAAGTTTATTCAATATAATAAGCTCTGTTACAAAGTAAATTAAACTACTCTCTCAGTGAAGAACAATATCACTAAGAGCTGCTAGATTATAATATATACTCTTTCTCGTGAATGATAACACTTATAGTGTAAACCCTAAGCTGTGTTTATATAGTACACAGTTACAAGATATTTTCTAATTGATATGGAATATAATTTTATCTCCTAAAATATATCAATCAGATATTATCTTCTACAAGTCTTCTAGCTGTCCAACTCTTTATGCATATCTTCTTTTGCTTTAGTCCAGATCCTCTCCTGTAAATCAGCTGCATTCCTTATCTGAAGTACCCGCACTTAAGTCCTGATATAAATCCTGACGGCCTTAAGTTCTGATATAAGTTCTGACTTCAGTAAGTTCTGATTTCCAATAAGTCCTAATATTAAGTTCTGAAACTAAACAAATCAGATTAGACATGACATCACAAATATATCTAACAATTGTAAAATATATTACCCCCATTTAAAGGATATAAATAATGAACATATAATAAATATCAAATAACATATTAGGATTGGTAATTAACAAAATTTATGTAAGAAGTAATAGTTACTAAATAATGTGTAGGTTAATTAATAAGTGGAGCATAATTAGGCATGTAACTAGCATAAAAACAATGTGAGACACGTGTCATTTTCTAAAGTTTTTTTATTCATCATGTAATTATAATGTTCTTAGTTATTTTCTTATTTGTAAATGTTGTACAATGTCTAACGTACATCAAATAAAGTTGATTGTTTATCAATGTATATTATTTTCATAAAAGAATACCAAATTACACAACGGTTTCTAATATAACTCATCAAAAGATACATTGATAGATTCCATGACAAGCCTTGTTTTAAATTGTAGACTCTGAAGGCTTTTATGAAAAGTGGATATCCAACAAAAATTCCTTCATCAGCTTTTAGATCAAATTTTGACAGCTGTTCAGGATGAGTCTTAAGAACAAAACACTAGCATCCAAATACATGAAAGTATTTCAGATTTGGCTTCTTTTTCTTCACCATCTCATATGGTATTTTTCCATGCTTGTTTATGAGTGTAGCATTCTGTGTAAAATAAGCAGTCTGCACAGCTTCAGCCCAAAAATAGGTTGGTAGCTTTGCTTCATCAAGCATAGTTCGTGCAACTTCAATAAGAGTCCTGTTCTTTCTTTCTACAACTCCATTCTGCTGTGGAGTTCCAGGTGCAGAAAATTCCTACTTTATTCCATGCTTTTTGCAGAACTCTTCCATGATTGAATTCTTGAACTCAGTGCCATTATCACTTCTTATTATTTTAACAGAATCTTTGACCAACTTATCCAGCTGTCTGACATAATCAGTTAGAGCAGATGCAGTTTCATTCTTCTTGTGCAAGAAATACACCCAAGTGTATCTTGTGAACTCATCCACTATAACCATAACATATTTCTTCTTTGCAATGGACATGATATTGACTGGACCAAATAGATCAACATGCATTAAGTGATAAGGCTCAAGAATTGAGGATTCAGTTTTGCTCTTGGATGAAGATTTTCTTTGTTTTGCCTTTTGACATGAATCACAGAGACCATCAGGAGCAAATACTAATTTTGGCAGTACTCTCACAAGATCTTTCTTTACTAGCTCATTTATGTTGTTGAAATTTAAATGAGAGAGTATTTTGTGCCAATTCCATCTTTCTTCAATTGATGCTCTACTTAACAGAAAGATTGCAGAACAATCAGAATTTGTTGAAAATCTGGCTTCATATATGTTACCATGTCTGTAACCTTTCAGAACCACTTTGCCTGTAGAATCACTTACAACTTCATAGTGTTCTTCAAAGAAATCCACATAATAACCTCTGTCACAGATTTGACTCACACTTAGCAGATTGTGTTTAAGTCTTGAGACAAGAGTTACTATTTCAATTATGACATTACCAAGATTAATATTGCCATATCCCAGAGTCTTTCCCATGTTGCCATCTCCATAAGAAACTCATGGGCCAACTTTCTCCACAAAGTCTGATAGCAGGGCTTTATTTCCAGTCATATGTCCTGAACATCCACTTTCCATAATTATGATATTTTTTATGTTGCCCTGCAATCACAAAGACCACTATTGGTTAGTTTTAAGGACCCAGACTTGCTTGGATCCTTTGGCCTTTTTAAGTTTGTTAGCATTTACAGCGGATTTAGTTTCAGAGTTTATGCTAACATGCTTTTTATCAGACTTTATATCAGACTTTGCATCAGAATTTACACTAGAAGGAATTACACTAACTTTCTTCAAAGAAGGTTTTATTTGATAATAATCATAGTACAAACTATGATATTCCTTACAAGTATAAATAGAATGTCATAAACTACCACAATGAAACATGGATTTTGTAGTTTAAACCTAACAGACTGACTCTTAACTCCTGATCTAGGAGGTAAAGAGTTTATATCTTTATTTTCCCTGCAAAAAGAGGCAAGATGGTTAGAGTTTCCACAATTATAGCATTTCTTTCTAGGAGCATTAGGAACAGGAATATAATTATTACTTTTATTCACACCTTCCTTTTCATTCCTATTTTTCCTAGCTTCCTTTACCTTGTTCACATTTTTAATCTCTTTCAGCTTATACTTAAGCTGCTTCTTTGTTATTAAACCTATGTTTACTTCAGCTGGTTTATCCTGTTTTAATTTTTCAGAAGTTGACTTTTCTTTGACTTCTATTTTAGAGACTATCATCTTTTCAGATTTTGACTTATCAGAATTTGACACAAACTTGACATGATTAACTTTAGGCTTTTCAGCTTTCTTGGTAAAGTTTGGTTTAGATGACACTGTTTCCTTTTCTTCTTTATCATCTAGATAACCTAGTCCTTCTTTCCAATTTCCATTTTCTAAAATTTTCTGAGTTGTTCTTCCAGAGTTAGTCCAAGTTTTGATTATCTCCTTTTCCTTTTCCAGTTCAGATTTAAGAGATTTATTTAATTTTTGCACTTCATCTCTAACATACAAAGCCCCATCTCTTTCTTTCTGAGTTTGATGAAATATAACTAACTCTTCTTCTAAGTAGTCATTTCTGTTTCTAAGAGCAAGACTTTCGGATATTAATCTTTCATTTGTTAAGGTCTGATCTCTAAAACTAATGAACATGGTTTTAAGGTATAATCTTAACTCAGAAATATCATCAGTATGAAAAGCAAGAGTTGAATGAGGTACCTTCAATTCAGTAGTTTCAGAACTGCTGTCAGCATTTGCCATCAGAGCATAATTCACCTCTTCTTCAGAATCTGAAGTATCTGCCTAGTTTTTCTTCTTTGTGATAAGTGCCTGGCTTTTATCACCTTTTCCTTTCTTGCGTCAAAAGAGATGTGGCCTCTTTCACCACAATTGTAGCATTTGACATTTGAGTTATCTCCTCTGTCAGACTTTCCTCCTTTGCCTTCAGACTTTCTGAAACCTTTCTTTTCAGAACTTCCACCTTTCCTGGAAAACTTCTTGCCCTTTCTGAATTTCTTGTAGGCTATCTTTGTGATACCCTTCACCATAAGAGCACACAGTTGCATCATCTCTGCATCAACATCCACTTCAGATAAATTTTCAGATTCTGAATCATCATCATCAGAATATGATGACTCTGAATCCGACTATATGATGAGAGCCTTTCCTTTGCCCCTTTTTGAGGCAACCACTTTAGGAGATTCCTCCTCAGCTTTAAGTGCAACCGTCTTTGACTTTCTTCCATGCCTTTTACTCCTTTGATCCATCTCAAGTTCATGAGTCTTGAGCATACCATAAATTTCATCAAGAGTAGTTTCAACAAGGTCATAGTTGTCTCTTATGGTAGTAGACTTCAAATCCCAATTTTCAGGAAGAGCTAAAAGGAATTTTAGATTTGAATCTTCAAGATCATATTCCTTGTCCACCAGTGACAAATCATTCAAGAGTTTGACAAACATGTCATATAAATTAGTTAATGATTCATCAGTTTTTGAATCAAAGTGCTCATACTCTTGAGTGAGTATAGTCTTCATGTTCTTTTTGATGGCTTCAGTTCCCTGGCATCTTGTCTTCAAAGCATCTCATATCTCCTTTACAGTCTTGCATCCAATTACCCTGTTTGACATGACATTGTCAATTGCACTATGCAGCAGATGCCTTACCCTTGCATCCTTGGCAATATATGAGATGTCTTCAGTTGTGTAATCACCTTTCTCCTTTGGTATCATCTTTGTTGGTTGATCAGCAACTGCAACAGAAAGCTTGGTAGGCTTATATGATCCATCATTAATTCTATCAAGGTATTCTGGATCTGTGGCTTCCAGAAATATAGCCATCTTTACCTTCCATATAGGATACTCAGATGCTCTCAGTATGGGAACCCTAATGGTTTCATATCGACTGTGGATTTGATTTTTTTGAGTTTCTTGGGTTTTGGTGGGCTTAGGTGGAGTTTGTGTTTCGTCAGACATGATTGTAAACTGGATCTCACTGTTTGTATATCAACAGAGAGGCTCTGGTACCACTTGTTAGGTCACTCAACAATATAGAAGGGGGTTGAATATAGTATTTATACAATCAAATCGATTTAGAACACAAGTATGTAACAGTAATCAAGTTTATTCAATATAATAAGCTCTGTTACAAAGTAAATTAAACTACTCTCTCAGTGAAGAACAATATCACTAAGAGCTGCTAGATTATAATATATAATCTTTCTCGTGAATGATAACACTTATAGTGTAAACCCTAAGCTGTGTTTATATAGTACACAGTTACAAGATATTTTCTAATTGATATGGAATATAATTTTGTCTCCTAAAATATATCAATCAGATATTATCTTCTACAAGTCTTCTAGCTGTCCAACTCTTTATGCATATCTTCTTTTGCTTTAGTCCAGATCCTCTCCTGTAAATCAGCTGCATTCCTTATCTGAAGTACCCGCACTTAAGTCCTGATATAAATCCTGACGACCTTAAGTTCTGATATAAGTTCTGACTTCAGTAAGTTCTGATTTCCAATAAGTCCTAATATTAAGTTCTGAAACTAAACAAATCAGATTAGACATGACATCACAAATATATCTAACAATTGTAAAATATATTACCCCCATTTAAAGGATATAAATAATGAACATATAATAAATATCAAATAACATATTAGGATTGGTAATTAACAAAATTTATGTAAGAAGTAATAGTTACTAAATAATGTGTAGGTTAATTAATAAGTGGAGCATAATTAGGCATGTAACTAGCATAAAAACAATGTGAGACACGTGTCATTTTCTAAAGTTTTTTTATTCATCATGCAATTATAATGTTCTTAGTTATTTTCTTATTTGTAAATGTTGTACAATGTCTAACGTACATCAAATAAAGTTGATTGTTTATCAATGTATATTATTTTCATAAAAGAATACCAAATTACACAACGGTTTCTAATATAACTCATCAAAAGATACATTGATAGATTCCATGACAAGCCTTGTTTTAAATTGTAGACTCTGAAGGCTTTTATGGAAAGTGGATATCCAACAAAAATTCCTTCATCAGCTTTTAGATCAAATTTTGACAGCTGTTCAGGATGAGTCTTAAGAACAAAACACTAGCATCCAAATACATGAAAGTATTTCAGATTTGGCTTCTTTTTCTTCACCATCTCATATGGTATTTTTCCATGCTTGTTTATGAGTGTAGCATTCTGTGTAAAATAAGCAGTCTGCACAGCTTCAGCCCAAAAATAGGTTGGTAGCTTTGCTTCATCAAGCATAGTTCGTGCAACTTCAATAAGAGTCCTGTTCTTTCTTTCTACAACTCCATTCTGCTGTGGAGTTCCAGGTGCAGAAAATTCCTACTTTATTCCATGCTTTTTGCAGAACTCTTCCATGATTGAATTCTTGAACTCAGTGCCATTATCACTTCTTATTATTTTAACAGAATCTTTGACCAACTTATCCAGCTGTCTGACATAATCAGTTAGAGCAGATGCAGTTTCATTCTTCTTGTGCAAGAAATACACCCAAGTGTATCTTGTGAACTCATCCACTATAACCATAACATATTTCTTCTTTGCAATGGACATGATATTGACTGGACCAAATAGATCAACATGCATTAAGTGATAAGGCTCAAGAATTGAGGATTCAGTTTTGCTCTTGGATGAAGATTTTCTTTGTTTTGCCTTTTGACATGAATCACAGAGACCATCAGGAGCAAATACTGATTTTGGCAGTACTCTCACAAGATCTTTCTTTACTAGCTCATTTATGTTGTTGAAATTTAAATGAGAGAGTATTTTGTGCCAATTCCATCTTTCTTCAATTGATGCTCTACTTAACAGAAAGATTGCAGAACAATCAGAATTTGTTGAAAATCTGGCTTCATATATGTTACCATGTCTGTAACCTTTCAGAACCACTTTGCCTGTAGAATCACTTACAACTTCATAGTGTTCTTCAAAGAAATCCACATAATAACCTCTGTCACAGATTTGACTCACACTTAGCAGATTGTGTTTAAATCTTGAGACAAGAGTTACTATTTCAATTATTACATTACCAAGATTAATATTTCCATATCCCAGAGTCTTTCCCATGTTGCCATCTCCATAAGAAACTCATGGGCCAACTTTCTCCACAAAGTCTGATAGCAGGGCTTTATTTCCAGTCATATGTCCTGAACATCCACTGTCCATAATTATGATATTTTTTCTGTTGCCCTGCAATCACAAAGACCACTATTGGTTAGTTTTAAGGACCCAGACTTGCTTGGATCCTTTGGCCTTTTTAAGTTTGTTAGCATTTACAGCGGATTTAGTTTCAGAGTTTATGCTAACATGCTTTTTATCAGACTTTATATCAGACTTTGCATCAGAATTTACACTAGAAGGAATTACACTAACTTTCTTCAAAGAAGGTTTTATTTGATAATAATCATAGTACAAACTATGATATTCCTTACAAGTATAAATAGAATGTCATAAACTACCACAATGAAATATGGATTTTGTAGTTTAAACCTAACAGACTGACTCTTAACTCCTGATCTAGGAGGTAAAGAGTTTATATCTTTATTTTTCCTGCAAAAAGAGGCAAGATGGTTAGAGTTTCCACAATTATAGCATTTCTTTCTAGGAGCATTAGGAACAGGAATATAATTATTGCTTTTATTCACACCTTCCTTTCCATTCCTATTTTTCCTAGATTCCTTTACCTTGTTCACATTTTTAATCTCTTTCAGCTTATACTTAAGCTGCTTCTTTGTTATTAAACCTATGTTTACTTCAGCTGGTTTATCCTGTTTTAATTTTTCAGAAGTTGACTTTTCTTTGACTTTTATTTTAGAGACTATCATCTTTTCAGATTTTGACTTATCAGAATTTGACACAAACTTGACAGGATTAACTTTAGGCTTTTCAGCTTTCTTGGTAAAGTTTGGTTTAGATGACACAGTTTCCTTTTCTTCTTTATCATCTAGATAACCTAGTCCTTCTTTCAAATTTCCATTTTCTAAAATTTTCTGAGTTGTTCTTCCAGAGTTAGTCCAAGTTTTGATTATCTCCTTTTCCTTTTCCAGTTCAGATTTAAGAGATTTATTTAATTTTTGCACTTCATCTCTAACATACAAAGCCCCATCTCTTTCTTTCTGAGTTTGATGAAATATAACTAACTCTTCTTCTAAGTAGTCATTTCTGTTTCTAAGAGCAAGACTTTCGGATATTAATCTTTCATTTGTTAAGGTCTGATCTCTAAAACTAATGAACATGGTTTTAAGGTATAATCTTAACTCAAAAATATCATCAGTATGAAAAGCAAGAGTTGAATGAGGTACCTTCAATTCAGTAGTTTCAGAACTGCTGTCAGCATTTGCCATCAGAGCATAATTCACCTCTTCTTCAGAATCTGAAGTATCTGCCTAGTTTTTCTTCTTTATGATAAGTGCCTGGCTTTTATCACCTTTTCCTTTCTTGCGTCAAAAGAGATGTGGCCTCTTTCACCACAATTGTAGCATTTGACATTTGAGTTATCTCCTCTGTCAGACTTTCCTCCTTTGCCTTCAGACTTTCTGAAACCTTTCTTTTCAGAACTTCCACCTTTCCTGGAAAACTTCTTGCCCTTTCTGAATTTCTTGTAGGCTATCTTTGTGATACCCTTCACCATAAGAGCACACAGTTGCATCATCTCTGCATCAACATCCACTTCAGATAAATTTTCAGATTCTGAATCATCATTATCAGAATATGATGACTCTGAATCCGACTATATGATGAGAGCCTTTCCTTTGCCCCTTTTTGAGGCAACCACTTTAGGAGATTCCTCCTCAGCTTTAAGTGCAACCGTCTTTGACTTTCTTCCATGCCTTTTACTCCTTTGATCCATCTCAAGTTCATGAGTCTTGAGCATACCATAAATTTCATCAAGAGTAGTTTCAACAAGGTCATAGTTGTCTCTTATGGTAGTAGACTTCAAATCCCAATTTTCAGGAAGAGCTAAAAGGAATTTTAGATTTGAATCTTCAAGATCATATTCCTTGTCCACCAGTGACAAATCATTCAAGAGTTTGACAAACATGTCATATAAATTAGTTAATGATTCATCAGTTTTTGAATCAAAGTGCTCATACTCTTGAGTGAGTATAGTCTTCATGTTCTTTTTGATGGCTTCAGTTCCCTGGCATCTTGTCTTCAAAGCATCTCATATCTCCTTTACAGTCTTGCATCCAATTACCCTGTTTGACATGACATTGTCAATTGCACTATGTAGCAGATGCCTTACCCTTGCATCCTTGGCAATATATGAGATGTCTTCAGTTGTGTAATCACCTTTCTCTTTTGGTATCATCTTTGTTGGTTGATCAGCAACTGCAATAGAAAGCTTGGTAGGCTTATATGATCCATCATTAATTCTATCAAGGTATTCTGGATCTGTGGCTTCCAGAAACATAGCCATCTTTACCTTCCATATAGGATACTCAGATGCTCTCAGTATGGGAACCCTAATGGTTTCATATCGACTGTGGGTTTGATTTTTTTGAGTTTCTTGAGTTTTGGTGAGCTTAGGTGGAGTTTGTGTTTCGTCAGACATGATTGTAAACTGGATCTCACTGTTTGTATATCAACAGAGAGGCTCTGGTACCACTTGTTAGGTCACTCAACAATATAGAAGGGGGTTGAATATAGTATTTATACAATCAAATCGATTTAGAACACAAGTATGTAACAGTAATCAAGTTTATTCAATATAATAAGCTCTGTTACAAAGTAAATTAAACTACTCTCTCAGTGAAGAACAATATCACTAAGAGCTGCTAGATTATAATATATAATCTTTCTCGTGAATGATAACACTTATAGTGTAAACCCTAAGCTGTGTTTATATAGTACACAGTTACAAGATATTTTCTAATTGATATGGAATATAATTTTGTCTCCTAAAATATATCAATCAGATATTATCTTCTACAAGTCTTCTAGCTGTCCAACTCTTTATGCATATCTTCTTTTGCTTTAGTCCAGATCCTCTCCTGTAAATCAGCTGCATTCCTTATCTGAAGTACCCGCACTTAAGTCCTGTTCTGACTTCAGTAAGTTCTGATTTCCAATAAGTCCTAATATTAAGTTCTGAAACTAAACAAATCAGATTAGACATGACATCACAAATATATCTAACAATTGTAAAATATATTACCCCCATTTAAAGGATATAAATAATGAACATATAATAAATATCAAATAACATATTAGGATTGGTAATTAACAAAATTTATGTAAGAAGTAATAGTTACTAAATAATGTGTAGGTTAATTAATAAGTGGAGCATAATTAGGCATGTAACTAGCATAAAAACAATGTGAGACACGTGTCATTTTCTAAAGTTTTTTTATTCATCATGCAATTATAATGTTCTTAGTTATTTTCTTATTTGTAAATGTTGTACAATGTCTAACGTACATCAAATAAAGTTGATTGTTTATCAATGTATATTATTTTCATAAAAGACAATACCAAATTACACAACGATTTCTAATATAACTCATTAAGCAATATATAGGGAGTTGCTCAAATGAGAACTTACCTTAAAATGAGATATGAGATCTAATCTTAACCCTCCATTTTATAATATATTTTTTATTTTTCTTTTAATCCCAACCATACATCTCTTTCTCTCACTTATTCACCCAATTTCTTTAATCCATTTCTCACATCGACACCCCACTTCATCCTCACCCGCCATTGCCACCGTTGCGCCGCCACCTCCTGCCGAACTCTCTCTCTCTCTCTCTCTCTCTCTCTCTCTCTCTCTCTCTCTCTCTCTCTCTCTCTCTCTCTCTCTCTCTCTCTCGCCCTTCTCCCCATCACTATTCTTTATCACCCATATACCTCTGTCTCTTTCTTTGTGCAATCCCACCAATCCCACTGCTGAGTTGTCGCCAACCCCATCTCCGGTCGTCGATTTTCTGACTCATGTTCATCATTTTTTAATGATTTTTTGGCAATTAGCTTATATTCAGCTTCGGCGAATTCTATTCTTTTTTATCGATTGATGGATCTGCTTTAGCTTCAGTGATTTCATTTCCGGTTTGTTCCATCAATAATTTTTAATAAAATTTGTTGTTTTCTCAATTTGTATTGATTACTCTTCATTTTCTTGTGATTGTGGGTTGTAGTTGGTGATTCGTTACATATTGACGATTTGTAGATGGTAGTTTTGGTGGTGATGTGGTAGTGATTGTGTAGTAGTGTTGTAGGGGTAGTAGTGGTGTTGTTTTGTTGATGTTTATGATGATAGTGGTGGTACATGCATGTAATCAGGTGATTTTTGTTATGAATTTGATGGTCAGAGTTATGAATGGAACTGGTGGCTATGGCCAAAAACTATGGCAAGATGTGGTGATTTTTAATGTTCGTTGGTGATTTTTTATTGAGCAGGTGGTGATATTTCATTTTCTGATGGTGATTTTTGGTTTGACGGTGGTGATTTTAGATTTGACGGTGGTGATTTTCTGGTAGTCGCCGGAGTTAGTGGTGACCGGAAATGGTGGACGCCAGAGGTGATGGTGGTTAATGGGTGGTTGAATTAGCTAAAAGATAATAAATATTGAAATTAAATATTAAATGAATGGTGAAGATCCATATGTTGTATTTAAATGAGTGAATATGATTAGATCTCATATCTCACAATAATAAGATTCTCATTGGAGTAAGACCCGCAATATATATGTATAGGGGGTTGTTCAAATAGAAACTGACTTAAATAAAAAGTGGAAACTAAGGCCCAACCCATTAAATTTTATCTCAACCCACCGTGTCCATCTTTTTGTTAGCCCAGTACTCTCCTTTATCAATAGTCGTAACTCTTACATACAACATGTTCACAACGCACCACTAATTCCCTCCATTTTTAAATTAATTTTTTCTCTTATTCAACGAGTTTTTTTTTAAATTTGACTTCACTGTATTTTTGTACATCCTTTAACGATCATTATGAATACCATATGTGCTATATTCCGGCTATAAATCACTAAATATACTTATGAGAATGACTAAAATATAGCTAATTTAACTAATAATATAAAAGGAACAGAGAGAGATATTCATACTGATATACTCTTTAATCACTAAATCGTATGACGACAATCACTAAACTGCCCATAATAATCACCAAATTACACATAGTAATCAATATATTGTACAGAGAAATCACTATTTACACATAATAATTTCTTATTATTCAAAAGGGTGTTAGTCCCTTAACAATGTAATAAGAATTACAGAAGGGGGGTTGAATGGAATTCTTGAAACTTTTTCTTGAATAAAAATGTTCTAACTCAAATATATATATAAGTGTGAATTGATTAGCAGAATGCGGAATAGGTACTTGAAGTGAATCAAAATATAAGTAATTAAAAACAAGAGTCTTTAAAAACTTTCTGGTGAATTTGAATGATTCCATCAGAGATATATAATATATATCGAGAGAACTCTGTGTGCAAAAAACTCACAGCTGCTTACAAAATGTTAATAACTAAGAATGAGAGAAATGCTAAGAATGCAGCTTACAAATGTTTCTCTCTTTCTATATGAGTTTCTTAGTTCCTTAGTTACTATACTATTTGCTGCTTCTTGGTTTATATATCACCAAGATTACAAAGTAATAAGACAGGATAATAAAACAAAAACTATCAAGTCTAATACAATGCTACTTCATTACTCTATTCCAGCATCTTTGAATATCTTCATAATAGCATGGAAATGGCAATGCTTCTTTGTTCTCGAAAACCCAGTTGAATAGACTACCACATTCCATTTGCATACACTCGACGCATGTGACTGTGTTGTCACTGTCAACATATATTTGAATTCTTTATTCGTCGGGTTCATGATCATCCGTCTAGTTATTGATCATCCGTCGAGTTGTTGATCATCCGTCGAATTCATTGTTGTTTATCCGTCGGGTAGCAATCAGGCACTTGACTTTATTTCATTTATGCAGAATTACAAGACATCATCTATGTACAATTAATCAACCTATTCTGTATATCTAATTAAAGTCAGCATGACTTAGGTACTACTATAGATTCTAAACAGTGTGTATGTAGAAATGTGCTACAAACTTATTGTTACATAAGTTACTCACTCGATGGATAATAAGTCATCATCCGTCGGGACTAAAATGAGTTATCCATCGGGACTATAATCCTTATCCGTCGAGTGCTACATTTTCACTAAGTAAAATCTACCAAGGTGTTTTGTTCATGAAATCATCAAGTACACAACATATACACAACAATCTCCCCCAATTTATGTCTACTGGAATTGTAGCCATAAATTAAGAGATACTTGATGATAACAAAACACTCTAAAAATACAACTTTGAAAGTAGATAGATAAAACTGTAAAGTGCTTCAATTAACAAAATGTACAAAGTTTTGCTCACAGTCATTTTCAAGATGCTCCTCTAGCCTGAGCAGATTTATCTAGTTCCTTGAAGGTCTGGATCTCTTTCCAAGCTTTCTGTTATTTTCTTCTATCTGATTTTGGAGCTGTCTATGGAATTCCAGTTCATCAGATTCTGAGAGATTTAGCTTTTCTTGCATCTCCAAGAGAGTCTCATTGCTAGAGATTCTCAATTGGTCTTCTAATCTGAAAAATCTTCTCACTCCTTTGTCATCCATGAACTCCATCAGCCAGTAAGGCCTTAGATGCACTCTTCTCCCTGTGTAAGGGATAATTAGAGTCTTTGGGAGTGCATCTTTAGCTCTAAAACTCCTCAGTTCTTCAATCTTATTTAGAACCAATCTTCTTGCAGTTACATTGAATCCAAAGTTCTTCTTGAAAGATGAATAAACCTTAATCAGTACAGCTTGGCTTTCTTGAAGGATCCTGTGAAGTGGCCATTGAATCTCCTTTCCTCCTTTGTACTTGAAAACTAACCTTTCAGGTAGGTTTCTGTATGCATCAATCCCTCTCACTTCTTCTAGTTCATATAGATAGAGATTTAAATCAGAAAATTCCTTGATGTCACATAAGTACATGTAATCTCCCTTATTGACTTTAGATTGAGCTTTGACTAGAGATTTTGATTTGAGAGGTGACAACTTCACTTTCTTGACTGCTCTTGACTTTGTTCTTTTTGTCTTGCTAAGGATTGGCAAATTGAAGTCAGGAATTGGTAGGCTCTCCCATTCTATGGGTTCATACTTAGGCATAATAGGTTCACCATGAATGTTCCTATAAGGATCCACCACCTTGATGTCTTCAAATACCATAGAGGGTTTTGATGCTTGAGTTGTAGTTGGAGTGGATTCCTTGGGAAACTGATTCTCCAATTCCTTATCAACAATGTCCAGTTTCCTTTTGGTTCTTTTAGCCAATTCGTTGATTCTTGGAGACTTCTTCTGTTGTTCAACTTGCTTCTTTGGATCTTAAGATTCAATGATTTCAGATGGCTGAGCAGGAATTTGTTGTGATGAATTTACAGCATGTAGCTTGGCCAAGATAGCAATTTGCTCTTTCTTTTGTTTAGCCTTTTTAGCATCTAGAGCAGCTTGCTTCTTTTACTGCTTCAATCTGGCCTTTTCTTCTCTCTTAGCTTCAGCAAAATTGAGGGTGTCTAGTCACCACACAAATTTCTTTCCCATTCCTGAAAGCTTTAGCAATTCTCTTTTTCAAAGCTGAATCAGCTGGATCTTTGTAGAAAATAATTGACCTTGACATAAGCTTCTTTTCATCAGGCTTAGGTGTCTCATACACAGTATCCAAAGGGTTCTTCAATGATAATTTTGGATACTTCACCCTTGGTTTCAGAATTATTTTAGCCTTTGGAGATTTGATGCAGGATGACTGTCCCATTTTCAGATAGTTCATGCTCATCTCATTCACAGAAATTTTCTTGACTTGAGAGTGATGGATGGCTGACCTTACTGGCTCCTTGACTAGTCCAAACTTCTTTTGTATATCCTCATCAATCTTCTCCCAGTTGATTGGCTTCAACTACTTCATTTCAGCTGCTCTAACGTTGGCTGCTGCTGCATTTATCAGATCTATATTGTCTGTAACTGGTGGCTTTGAGATAGTAATTGAAGGCACAATTACTTTACAGATTTGAATTTGAAGCTTCTCCCCCTCACTTGGTCCTTTCTCCCCCTTTTTGTATCATCAAATTGAGTAGAGGAGGGGGTTTGAGCAGCCACCAGTTTTTGAAGTAAATCTGTTTGTTGGGCTTGATGAAGATGAATGGATGTTAAAGATGCTTCCATGGCAGATATTCTTGTATCCAAGGCATCTATCTTGGTTGCAAGATCAGAATTTTTCCTTAATTGCCTCTTGATGTCAAGCATTGTAGCTTCTGGAAGCTTAGAATCCATCTTGTCTGAAATGGCCTTCTTCATCTCCTCAATATCACCCTTGATGGTGTTTACATCCCTAGCATGTTGGAAGCCTTGAATTTGTTGAAGTTGCAGAGAGGCTAGATGTGCCTGAAGGAGCTTCTTGGTGCTGGCATTTGTACTGGTTTGAAGAGCAGTATTTGTCTGATTGATTAGTTGGATCAAGGTTGTCTTGAAGTAGTGCTCATCACAGTGCTTTGAAAATACCCATGATGGCATACCTGATCTTGAATTGGAACCTACTTCTCCCCCTATGTCCATTGCTTCATCTTCACTATCCCCACTTTCATCACCAAAGAAATCAGCTGAGCCACCAGTCTCATAATCCACATCACCAGCTGTAGAGGGCAAAGCTGTGATGGCATCCTTAACTCTTATCATAGACTGTGTGGTATGCACCATATTGAGCATCCTTTCTGCATTGTCATTGCCCTGTTCAGCTAGAAGTTGATAAGCTGGAACAGGGTGAGTAAATGCCTCAGTATCAAGGGAGGTGGAATCTATAACAACTTTAGGTTGCTGAGATAGTCCCTTCATGTCTGCATCATGGACATTCATTGACTCACTAGCAATGACATCCATCCTTATAGCTCCAGTACCTGCATTTCTCTCGTTTTCTCTCTTTTGTTGCATAAGGGTCTCACCCTGGCTCCCCACCCTCACACCCTCACCTTCACCATCTAAGGTGGGACTCCTCTCACTTTCTTTTGCCAATCCTGAAGAAGTGGATTGCATAAGTTCACTCATTTCCTCTCCTTTTTCCTGGGAGCAACCCATACTCTCACTCATAACGCTCTTCTCTCTCAATCCTAATATTGATTGTACAACCACTAATTCTTCTGCACTTGAAATAAATGAAGTTTAAAGCTGTGCAGAGATACTCGACGGATGAGTGATATCCATCGGGTGAGTGGTTTTGCTATCCGACGGATAACTGCTGTTAAGCTTATCCGTCGAGATACAATCACTACTCGACAGATGAGCAATATCCATCGAGAGAGTAGAAATGAATGAACTAGGAATGGAAACTATTGTGGACTCTGTGCTGATTGAAGATATTTTGGGCACAGATGATTCAACAGTTCCTGAAAGAATTGGAAAGTGAGACAACAAATCATCTAAAAGATGATGCTCACTTGCACTAGTTTTTGGCTTCCCTAACAAAGTTAAAGAAGGAGAATCAGGAATTGATGTGTTTATCATATCCATATCCAGTGAGTTTGTGGGTGAGTTTGGTGTTTGAGGTGCTTCTATTACTAGAGATTTTGGCTATGACTCCACATTTATTGGAGTCACATCAAACTGAATTTGTGAAGGTGCAGTGATTGTGTCTTTAGCACCAGTTTGCACAGTGTGTGTACCCTGTGCATCCCCAAGGGTTTTAGATTTCTTCTTTCTGGCATAAGTTTGGGGTGAGCTTGTGTCCCTAACCCTCTTGACCTGTGCTCTTGGTTGAGAGCTTTGTTCAATAGCTACATCCTTTTGGGAGGATGCAACTAGAAATGAGCTTTTATCCTTTTTAAGCACTGCAGTTTGTTGGGAAACTGCAGTGTGGCTAGGCTGGGAACCACTCAACTCTCCATCCTTATCCTTAGGGTTTCTTTTATGTTCACCCCTTCCCTCACCTGTCTTACCCACCTGCACACTCCCCTCTTTGGTTTTGGTGGATTTTGCAACTGGCATCTTTTGAGAGATACCAGGGGGGCTTTCTTTGATTTGGGTTTTGAAATTTTTGCAGGTTTGGTAGCTTGGGTGGGCAACTGTTGGGTCATTGACACAGTTGCCATAGCCACACTAGAACTCAAAGAAATTAGTGAGGTTGGAATAGTAGTAGGGATAGATGAACTTACCTCACTTACCTGAGGTGCTTCCATTACAGGGAAATAGAACAGTGGCACCTCCTTGTGATGATTGGCCCTGTTCAAATCTGCAATGAGCCTTCTCTCTTGAACCCAACAATCTAATTTGTTGTTAGGGTTCTCAAGCACAATACCCTCAGAGAGATGGTTAGCTAACATCATAAAGAACCTAGCATAATACACATTCTTACCTCTCTTATTTAACTCTCCTAGTTTGAAACCCAACTCAAACAAGACAAGGTCACTGAAATTATAGAACTTATCTATAACTAGCATGTAAAGCATGGAGATATTGCCTGAATTAAAATTACTGACTTTACCTGAAAATACCTTTGTCACTACATCACACATAAAACTCCATTCTTTCCTAAGACCTAATATCCTAATGTCACTTAACTTAGAAGTAGAAAGAGCATAGTTCATGGAATTAAGCATATTGATTATATCAGTGTCAGTGTGTGGTGAGGTCACAATGTTCTCAGGAATCTTGAAATATGCTTTTATAACATCACTATTGATACAGAATTCTTTACCTTTAATGGTTAGAGTGATGGTCTTATCTGTTGAATTGTATGTAGCAGTGGTCCACATCTCTTCAATAACTTCACAAAAGATTGTGGGAGATTCCAGCATGGCATAGCTAAGCTTGCAATTCTTCACAAAGTCCACCATCTTGTGATAGTCACCAAATTGCTGAATACCCTTGTTTACTAGTGCAGTAAAATTGTTCTTCTCATAAATAAACCCAGTTTGAGACATAATCTTGATAACGGGCGCCATTGTTAGAGAATGAGAGCTTGAAGAGAGAGAGCAAGTGCTTTGAAAGAGAAAGAAATTTGAGCAGTTGATTTGAGAATGATAAAAGAAAAGCAATTGGAATGAAATTAGCTTTTATACTATCTCAAAAATAACTGCTAAAAATAATAAAGTAAAATAAAGTAACCAATAAAAATTGCCTAAAATAGCCGTTTAAAAAATAAACTGTAAAAATTCCACCCATTACCCGTCGTGTTATGCTTACAAACTGTAAGTATACTCGATGGATAATGTTCAGGGAATTAACGACTAAGATTAAGACAATTCGACGGATGAGGATAAACTGTTATCCGTCGAGTCATAAGATATTCCAGAAAAATAATTGATTTTTATTAGCCAATAGTATACCGGATCAAACTCGATGGATAAAGATCATCCGTCGAGATGTAAATTTTGACTTAGCCAAAATTTCATCCAAGACTGAAAAATCAATTATATTTCTGGCTGCATTTCAACTTGTAAATTATCTCATATAAATTTAAGAATAATTAAGCATACCTAACTCACTTACCAACCTTGAAAAGGTGGATTCATCCAGTGGCTTGGTAAAAATATCTGCAAGCTGCTTCTCACTTAGAACAAAATGTAGTTCCACAGTACCATTCATTACATGTTCCCTTATGAAGTGGTACTTGATATCTATGTGCTTTGTCCTTGAATGTTGTACTGGATTTTAAGTGATGACTATTGCACTTGTGTTATCACATAAAATAGGAATCCTTTCAACTTGCAAGCCATAGTCTAGCAATTGATTTTTCATCCATAAAATCTGTGCACAACAACTGCCAACAGCAATGTATTCAGCTTCAGCTGTAGTAGTAGAAACTGAATTTTGCTTTTTACTGAACCAGGACACAAGCTTGTTTCCTAGAAATTGACAGGTTCCTGTTGTACTTTTTCTATCAATTCTACAACCTGCATAATCTGCATCTGAATAACCAGTTAGATCAAAACCAAAATCTCTGGGGTACCAAATGCCAAGTTTTGGTGTTCCCTTGAGATATCTGAAAATTCTCTTAATAGCTATTAAGTGAGATTCTCTAGGATCAGTCTGAAATCTAGCACATAAACATGTAACAAACATTATATCTGGCATACTAGCTGTTAAGTACAGAAGTGAGCCAATCATGCCCCTATAACTTGAAATATCCACAGACTTTTCAGTAGTGTTTAATTCAAGCTTAGTTGCAGTAGCCATGGGAGTTTTTGCAGATGTGCAATCCATTAGATCAAACTTCTTTAAAAGATCAAAAATATATTTAGTTTGGCTAATGAATATTTCATCACTAACTTCCTTAACTTGCAAACCAAGAAAGTAAGTTAGTTCTCCCATCATACTCATTTCATACTTACTTTGCATCAATTTGGCAAATTTTTTACAAAGTTTCTCATCTGTAGAGCCAAAAATAATATCATCTACATAAATTTGAACAAGTATACTAGAGCCATTAACATTTCTAAAGACTAAAGTTTTATCTACAGTACCTCTTGTGAAATGATTTTCCAAAAGGAACTTTGATAAAGTGGCATACTAGGCTCTAGGTGCTTACTTCAGTCCATAAAGTGCTTTCAAAAGATAATAGACATGTTCTGGAAAATTTGGATCTTCAAAACCAGGAGGTTGACTGACATAGACTTCCTCCTCCAAATCTCCATTCAGAAAGGCACTTTTGACATCCATTTGATAGACCTTGAAATTGGCATGGGCTGCATAGGCTAAGAAGATTCTGATGGCTTCAAGTCTTGCAACAAGAGCAAATGTTTCATCAAAATCTATTCCTTCTTGTTGACAATAGCCCTTAGCAACCAATATGGCTTTGTTCCTGACTACTATGCCATTCCCATCCATCTTGTTTCTGAATACCCATTTGGTGTCTATTGGAATCTTTCCTTTAGGCTTGGGCACCAGCTTCCATACATTATTCCTTTCAAATTGGTTAAGCTCCTCCTGCATAGCCAAAATCCAATCAGGATCCAACAAAACTTCTTCTACCTTCTTTGGTTCTTCCTTAGAGAGGAAGCTGATGTATAGATATTCTTCTTGAGTTGCTCTCCTGTTTTGAATCTAGAAGAAACATCACCAATTATGAGCTCAAATGGGTGATCTTTTGTCCATTTCCTTTGTTGAGGTAGATTAGCTCTAGATGAAGAGGCCTCATTGTTTTCTTGATGTGTGATTGAGTTTTAATTGTTAGAAACTCCCCCCGAATTTGTGGATCTTTGATTTGAGAAAGGGGAACTTTCTATAGGTGATCTATCCTGACTTCCTGCTCCTTTTCATAACCCGACGGATGGTGAATTTTGAGTGCCGACGGATGAAGCTGGTTGTCTCCCGACGGATAACGCAGATTGCCTCCCGACGGATGAAGCATTATGCAACTCGACAGATGTTGAGTTTTGTGCTTCATTGGTAGTAGATTTTTCTGCATTATCCTTTGATACTGTTTCTTGATCACTGTCATCATCACTGTCATCACTAACCATCTCCACATTGTCGAATTTGAGGCTCTCATGGTAATCTCCATCTTGAAGTCTTTCAATCTTTTTATCATCAAACACAACATGTATTGATTCCACAACAATGTTGGTTCTTAGATTGTAGACTCTATATGCTTTACCAACAGCATATCCAACAAAAATTCCTTCATCTGCTTTAGCATCAAACTTCCCATTTTGATCAGTTTGATTTCTCAGAATATAGCATTTGCAGCCAAAAACATGAAGAAAATTTAGAGTTGGCTTCTTGTTCTTGAACAATTGATAGGGAGTTATGCATCTTGCTTGATTAACCAGGGAAATATTCTGAGTGTAGCATGCAGTATTTACAGCTTCAGCCCAGAAATATGTTGGCAGTTTAGATTCTTCAAGCATTGTCCTTGCAGCTTCAATAAGTGATCTGTTCTTCCTTTCCACTACTCCATTCTGTTATGGAGTTCTTGCTGCTGAAAACTCATGCAGAATCCCATTTTCCTCACAAAATGCTCTCATGACAGAATTCTTGAACTCAGTTCCATTGTCACTCCTGATTCTTCTAACCTTGAAATCAGTATGATTATTGACTTGCCTTATGTGATTGATGATGATTTCACTAGCCTCACCTTTAGACTTTAGGAAATATGTCTAAGAGAACTTTGAGAAATCATCTACAATTACTAGGCAAAATCTTTTCTTTGAGATAGACAACACATTGACTGGTCCAAACAAATCCATGTGAAGCAGTTGCAAAGGTTCTTCAATTATTGAATCAAGTTTCTTCCTGAATGATGCTTTAATCTGCTTCCCTTTTTGGCAGGCATCACACAATCCATCCTTAGAAAACTCCACTAGAGGAATGCCTCTAACCAGTTCTTTCTTTACTAGCTCATTCATGGTCTTGAAGTTTAAATGGGATAGCTTCTTGTACCATAGCCAACTTTCATCCTGACTTGCTTTACTGAGAAGACAAGTAACATATCATAAGCATCATTATACTCTTTTTGCTTCTAAAGCTCAGCACTCATAATTACAAGCATGAGACATGAAACATCAGTTGTATAATTAATTTGCTTCTGGTAAGCATTTTGTTCTGCACATGTTTCATTCTCAGTTAGAAGAAATAAGGGATGGGTTTGAGTGACATCCTTGAACCCGAGGACAATCCTCAAGTTCCCATGTCAATCGAGGAAATTATTTCATGCCATCTTGTCCTTCTCAAGTACTATTATATAGAGAGGTTATTTGTGTTATTTGTCATTTGATATCTACAATATTAAAGTGCATAAAATGACTTAGTCTACAGATGATCATTAAATTAAGTTCAAGTGATTATTCATATATATATATATATTTACAATATATATCTCCCACTATTTTTATCAAATCAATAGCCCTAACTATTAATTCAGAAAAAATATCTTCTATATCCTTTCTAGTGAGCCAAGATCCATATTTCACCACGCGTTAGGTCAGCTTTGGCTTTTCTCCTAAAAAATGATTATTTAGGTAGACAAAATTTGTCAATTATATCAACTATATAACTCTTGGATAGCTTGGTGGAACAACATTTGTTCATATTTATCTAATAAATCTCTCCAAACTTTATGCCTCTAAGTTCACAATCCTATTGTGATAACTTCGTTAAGTCAAACTCAATAGTCAAAAAGTATCAATATACTTCAACACATCTCCCACGATAGATAGGAGTACTTCGATTTGGCGAACCCACTCCTGGTCGATCTAAGGGTTAACATATTGGACTCATTGGAAGGCATCTGATCAACTTAATATTAACTTTAGGGTTTTGTTAATTTTAAAATGATCATGATCCCATCATAAAGAGATTCCCAATTTTTCCTTGAATAAAATACTTCAAATCAATATTTCTCAATGGTTTGATTTCCAGGTAGTAAGGGAGTCACAACGGTCTCGCTTAAAACCCACAACCTTACAAGTTCAATGAACTCGCTTTTGACAAAATTGCCCCATGTCAGAAACAAAGAAAATTTGTATTTTATTCTGTGTTTCATAAACATGAGAATCTCATAATCTTTTGTTCATTTTAAAATCTTGAATCGTTACATATTTTATCTTGTTTAGCAAGCATGGCATAGGTGTCGTATCTAATACATACATCCTTAATCTAATTAAGTATGCATCTTTATAAACTACTCTACACATACACTCATCATATGCGTGTATATATGTAAAGTGCAATAAATAAACGTGGTTGGTTATGGCTTTATCCTATGTGATCTTTATCAAGCTAATGACAAGGATCTAGGTCAATCTAAGGTGGAAAATAAATACAGGCTAACTATTACATGTCTTCTTTCTTGTATTGCTTCCTTGGATGGCCTCCGTGTGGGATTACCCTTGATCTTCAAATCTTCATGTCTTCATGTACATTACAAGAATGAAATATGAAAACTAATCTAATGAACTTACAAGAAGAACTCGAGTTACATTCGAGATTTAATAATTACAAGATTAAACGACATGCAAGCCGTATTTGAAAAACCAAAACCATTAACCTAAGGTCATAAGCCATAACCATCCACCATGCTCAATTAACACAAAATAACATGTTAAAACACATAATCTGATCTTAACATATCATACCCATCATTATCTAATCATAAAAATCAAAAATTGAAAAAAAATCATAAAATTCGAAATTAAATCTGATAATATTAAGTCGCAGATTACATGGCCTAAACGGCGTCAAATGCCTTACAGACGAGTCGATGATGCTTTAGCCATCAGTTTTATTCAGACGCTCGAAATCGGATACCAGACACAGATTTCAGCAAATCCGCTGCATCTGATTCAGAATCGTATCAAATACGATTTTTATAAAAAGAACAAACACAAAACATGTATATATCAGTATATATACAGATTATACAATCATCATATGATTATACAACTCACATGAATATAATATATTTAAAATATATACATACATATATACATATATATGTAAGCATAACAACATGCAAAACATACAAAATCGCATACATAATAGTCATGGAATATTATATACATGTTATCATCATAAAACCAGTAAACACATAAACGAATTAAACACTTTTCGCAAGTAGCTCTAATGCCATTGTTGGGTTTCGAGCACATAAACGCAACGGAAACAGTAATTAAAAACTTAAAAAAATAGAATTTTCGAAACCCACCGCAAGATCCATGCAAAAAATAGATAGTTACACTACACCATATATGGGCTATTGCAAGCCCAATTTATATTAGTGTTACATAAAGTGTTGCTATAAAGATAAATCTTGATAGTATATTGCAATATATTGAAAAATGTTGCATAAAATCTGAAAGTATTGCAAGAAAAATAATAGTTTTGAAATTTTAAGAACAATTGCAATATTATATCAAAGCATTACAATAGACGAAACACTTTTCATTACTTTTACTGAAAATTATAGGCGGGGTCTGAATATTTTCATTGGGCGGGATAAATTGGTACCAAAATATTTCATTCTTTTAAATATCACAAAAAGACATTTTCTTCACCTCACTAGTTAAGCCATGACTCTTCTAGTTAAGCCATAGTACTATGCTTTCTTTAAAAGAAGTTTAGAGCCTTTGGTACGTTACTAGCCTATTAATAAAAAGAACAAGTGCAGCTCAATTAAATTCGCAGTTAACTAGGGAAATTTACATGAGGTTGATCATATCTTGAGAATGAATTTAAATGCATTATATTATGAAACTCGAAGACTTTTCAGAAATTAATTGCTTGTTCATTCACTTATATAGTTGTATATAATCCAAGTGAATAAAACTATATAATATGTTTTGACACAAAAAGCCGTAATATAGTGTAGCTCAATCAATTTCTAAGTTAAGTTTCTAGTTCACTTTTAGCTATTATTTTCTTCCCCTTTGAAATAGTTTGTAATCTACTATGAGTGAACTTGAAAATGATAGATTGTTTTTTTAAAAAGACTACATAGATGCTAGCTTTGGCTAGACAACTGGATCACACCCTTAAAGTTTATTATATGTATTTTTAATATTTCACTTATGGATTTAGAAGTCTTAGCAAAAGATATTATAGACCAATTATACATAATTAAACTCCTTGCATTCTTACTAGACTTGAGGGAGTCTAACATATAAAATAGTACCAATATAGGATCTGTGGAAGCTATTTTTGAGTAGAGAAGTTCGCAGTAAAAGGTTAACTTTCTCAGGGAGATCAATTTTGATTTAATTTTAAGATTTTTGATCATCAAGATATAAATTTATCTGTAGTTCGAACCAATAAATCTAGAACCTCAATTAGTGCTTCCAGATTGTTGGGTAACAGAGAACATGATAAAGCTTAAGACCATTTCTTGTGACATATTTCTCTGGATGTTGAAATATGCCGATCTCGAAGGTGTCTTCTGTTTTTAATTTGTCTTAAAGGAGAATCTTTCTTCGAAAGGTAAATACTAGTTTGACATGATTTGACTTAAAAAGATTTTTTAATATCTTTGATTATGTTTACTAGACATATGGAGAACTAAGTATTTTTGTTTATGCATTTCAGTTATCATTGGGACGGCTCTTCGAAATTAAAGTTTGTACTGGCTTTTAGTCTTGGATGTAGTGGTTGGCATACTTGTTTGACACGAAGAATACACCCTGGAGCCAAAAGATGGTGAAAGGTTTATTATGAATTGGTTATTTGAGCTTCAACCAGTGCAATAATGGTCAAATGTCTACGTCATAAATCACAAGTTTAAACCCCAGAATTATATCCTTTCTTATGAAAAATAAAATCAAAGTTATGTACATCTCGGACATCGATCTCCAGACTTATACTAGCCAATACTATGTTTTTTCTATCTAATTATTAACTCTCAGAATGAAAAACATTAGGTGAAATAGAGAATACCCTAGAAAGACGTACTCAGATCGTCTAGAATTTAGAGATTAGAGTCCTACTTAAGTAGTATAATTCTTTCAATACCTGATTATTGTTCAGTGTTATTTTAAAATGTCAATGAAACTGTATATTATATTGATCTAAACAACAGTACTAATGTCAAAATTTGTTGTCGGGTGCCGGCTAAAATATAATATTATTTGACCAAATCACCTCAGGTTACATGTATAGAGCTGAGTTATGCCGTATAAATTGTTAAATTAAGATTATACCTTTGTCAAATATGGGGTTGCTTCTTGTATAAATATAATTGACTAAAGAGTCTTGAGAACTTAGAAACTTATATGTGAAAGATCTTGTCTTACATTCTATTTCAGAATGGTGATAGAGATGTTTCCTTCTTTGCAACTTGACTGTCGTGGCATTCCTAATCAATTTGGCCATTCCAAGGACTATTGCAATAGGGAAGAAGTGAATACAAAGATGACTCAGTGGTATGGAACAAAATAGTTTGTGCAGTTGGGGCACATTAATTTGTTCCATCAGAATACGATGATTAACGAGAATCTTTCGTTGCCTAAAAAGCAGCAAGGCTTGAAATTCTCTGCAGAAATTACAAATTTTGATGAGTTCCTAAAAAGAAATATCATATCTGTACTTTTATTTAAAATATGCGTACTATTGGTATGTTGCTACTTATACATGAAATACTAATTAGCTTTATCTAGATTTATGATGTGTACGTTGATTATGTATTTCGACTTTGGATTTATTACTTGCTAGATGCAAGATGATCTTATGGTATAAGCCAACTTTGTTTGGGATTTATTCACTTGTACTTTGTTAGATTTGCAAGAAATGTGAAATCAGGTTTATATGATTTTTGGGATGGTTATTGACATTACAAACAGGATATTACAATTTAGACTAATACAAACTGTTGCAAATAAATGTTGCTAAAACTTTTTAAAGCAGTACAATAGAAACACATGTGTTACAATAAAATGTTTCTATAAAACATAAAGTGTGCCAGTAAGGAAAAGTGTTACATGAAAATGTTGCAATAAATTGACTTTTGTAACACATAAAACTAAAATATGTTACATAAATATATTGCAGTAGTTTATTGCAACACCATAATAGTGTTACTAAAACATGAAAAAGTGTTGCAATAAGCCAGGCTATTGTAATACATTAAAACGTTGCAATAACTACATCAAACGTTGCTATAGGAGCCTATTACAATGGCCACAAATGCAATGCTGAATTTTAGCAAAAATGTTGCAAAAACATGTATTGCAACACATTTATGGTCTTTTACTACAACTTTTTGATGTTGCAATAGATCATATATGGTGTAGTGTTAATTCGTAGATCAGTTTGTTTACCTTAAGAAGTTTTATAAATTGGTTGACTAATGGAGATCCAAAGCTTGTTCAATCACCACGCATCCCGCTCTCGCGATCTACACTCTATCGGTATCCACACGAATATTTGATTGCAAGGATTGGATGTGTACTAGCACAAACTCGTTTCTTCTTGCTCTCCCCATATTCTCCCTTGGTGGCTAGGGCTTTAGTAAAAGTCTTTTGCACACAAAAAATCAGCCTTACAAGAGATATATATATAGAGAGTAGAAAAACGAATTATAACTCTTAACTAATTAGGAGTTATTATTAATTCAAAATTCCTATTTGTATTATAATTAAGTCTCACTTAATTATTTAACAAATAAATTTCATAATTAATATTAGTAAATTCGAATATCAATATTTATCTAATTAATTAAGTCATACTTAATTAATATTATAAATAATTCGAATTACTTTAATATAATTTAATTCCAATTTAAATTAAATAATCCTTCAAGCATTCTTAGTGTGTGTGACCCTATAGGTTATTATTACGTTGACAACGAATTTTAAATCTAATTTAAAATCGTAAACAATGAGCGGCATCTAGTAATACATCATTGCTACCCAAGTAATAATAATTGAATCAGTGATCGATTAAACCTTTCGTGAATAATGTACAATGTAATATAATCCCTTTAACCAAATATCATAGATTAAACTAGAGGCATGTTTGTGTCATCCTCATCATAGTTTAATCTTGGTTTCCTTGATCAATGAGTAGACCATCATATCAAATCAACATTTGAGAGTGGCCACACATTTCATAGTCTAGCTCACACAAGAGGCCAATAATATCACTCCTAAAATAGGAGGGTTAAATCCCATCTAGATCATTCATATTTCTCATACGATTCATAATATACCCAATGTCCACTTTTATCATTACCCGGTCAAGGATAACTTTTAATGGAATCAATGAATATTAATTCTCGTATAGAAATATAATGATTTCAGGTCTAAGGTCCATTACATCATTATCACTGTGAGAATTACTTATGACACAACAGACATGTAGAATCTTACATCGGGTCTGTCCAAAACCATGTACATATACATATGCCCGTGTCTTTGACTTTAGTATCACTATACCTATGATCAATGAGATGTGATCATCAGTCAACAAACACACTAGTCTTAATGTATTATTATTGTCCCTTAATAATGATACTCGACTAGGGACCTTTAGGAATATTGATATTATTCTCATAATCTCATTTCTAAGTCATGTACTTATAAAATAGAATTGCATATCATATTCCAAGGACATTTATTAATCTAACATTTATATCGCAGTAAATTAAGAATTAATAAATTATAAAGGGAATAATCGATAGAACATAAATATTAATAATCCTAATGTCTTAAACTAAAACATCATAGTGTTGTCTCTAGGGCACAAACACTAACATTGACCTCATTTGATTTGGGGATTTCAGATTCATCCTTGGTCATTTGAGTTGGACCTTTGAAATCATTCATTAAAACAGAATTATCATGCACATTTTGGTTTACATGAAAAAGCATGCTATTTGCAAACATGTTATTCCAGTAAGGTATGTTAAATGGCATTTGAGGCATACTAAATGCAGCATAATAAGGATTAGGTGCAAACGGCATATTAGCAAATTGTGCATTCATATTCTGAGCATGCATAGTATTCATAGGCATTGCAGACATGACAGTCATGTTGGAAAAAGAAGAAGGTGTAGATATGGGAGTAGGCATAGCAAGTTTGCAATTTACAGACAAATGATTAACACTACCATACTCAACACAAATTTTTCTTAGAGCATATTTATCAGGTGTGTAGTTGTTATGTTTGTTAATCCCTACCTTTCCATTTCTATTGTTTTTCCTTTTAGCTTCTGTTTTAACCTCAATATTTTTCAATCTTTCATTCAATTGCTTGATAGACATATGACCAACATTAGCTTTCTTTTCTTTTCTAACTTGACTTGATTCTCCTAGAACAAAGTTTTTAGAAACTGATCCATATTTCTCATTCAATTTAACTAACTAAGCTTTGCTAACTGGTTTACTCACAGCCGACAGATGTGGCTCCTTGTCTCTCGGCGGATAATCCTTTTGATTATCCGACGGATGATTTTCATCATCCATCGAGTCCACATCTGTAAAGAGCCCTTCAACCAGATTGAAATCAAGCTTCTCTTTGCTCTTTTTCCATGCTGCATCACAAAAGGATTCTATACCTTGAACTTTAGTAATTTGAGCATGAACATCTCTAGATGATTTTGATGCTTTAATTACTTCATGTTCTCGCTCAAGCTGCTTCCTTAAAATCTCTTCTTTTTTTAAGGATTCTGTTAGTTCATCCTTAGCAACCTTGCATTCTAATTTCAATTTTTCAAACTCAATAAATTGAGTCTCTAGCACATTGTTTCTTTCACTTAAAAACACATTATTCTTTTTGATTTTATTGTTTTCTTCAGTGAGATACTTGAGTGTAACACGCAAGTGATATAATTCAGTAGACATGTCATTTATTGTATCATTACACTCAGCTTTAGACAAATGAGCTAGGTTGGTTGTGATTACCTGATTGTTTGATGAACTTGTTTCTGTTTCATCTGATTTGGCCATTAGGGCTAGGTTGACATAACTTATTTCTTCATCTTTATTCAATCCATTTGCAGCCCAGTCATTCTCCTATGTGATGAAGTCCCTTTTCTTTTGCTTAAGCAACTCAAAGTATTTCTTCTTATAATCAACAAGCTCAAACTTCTTTTTGCTGGAATCAGACTTTCTACACTCACTAGTAAATGACCTGCCAAGCCACATTTGAAACACTTGAATTTTGACTTATCAACCATGTTTCTGTGTGGCTTGGATGCTCCAAATTTTTTCTTGAATTTGATCTTGGAAAATCTCCTGGATAAGAATGCTAGATGCTCATCAATATCATCCATGTCATCTTGGCTCAACTGTTCTTCATTTTCAGCTACCAACTCTTTACCCTTACTTTCACAGACCTTTGATGTAGACTCAACAACTTTCACCTTCATCTCTTACTCCTTTTCCAACTCAGCAACAAGTGCAATGGATCCTCCCTTCTTCCTTCCTTTCTCCATCATTTCATCTTGTTCTATTTCAAGCTCATAGGTTTTCAGGATGCCATATAGTCTCTCCAAGGTGAACTCCTTGTAATCTTGTGAATTTCTCAATGAGACTGTCATTGGTTTCCACTCCTTTGGGAGAGATCTAAGGAACTTGAGGTTAGAGTCTTTTGTCTGATAGACTCTTCCATGAAGTTTTAGAGCATTCAGTAGTTTTTGAAACCTACTGAAAATATCAGTGAGTGACTCACTTTCTTCACAGTGAAAATGCTCATATTGCTGAATCAGGAGTTGCATCTTGTTTTCTCTTACTTGCTCAGTTCCATCACAAATGATTTGAATTGTGTCCCAAACCTCTTTTGTTGTTTTACAGTTGATTATGTTGTCAAACATATCACCATCAACACCATTAAATAATATGTTCATGGCCTTTTTATCTTTCCTGACTTGCTCAATATCAGGATCAGACCATTCATGTCTGGGTTTTGGAACTGATGGTTCATTGCCAGTTGCAGCTCTCATTGGTACATGAGGACCTATCTCTATGCAATCCACATAGGCCTCATCTTGGGAAAGAAGATGTAGGTGCATCTTCACCTTCCACTGTTGATAATTATCTTTGTCCAGAAATGGGATCTTCACTCCAACATCCTTTTTGTTCATCTTGTTGATTGTTGTGATCTTTACACTCTTTTTGCTTCAAGAGCTTGCTCTAATACCAATTGTTCATCTACTCAAGGATGAGCTCCTGGCTAACCTGACCTATGATATTGATATCCCGGCTTCTGAAAGTGCTAATGACTTAACTAGACATGTCGGAAGATATAAAGGTAAAGATGAGAGTCCAGAAGAAAATAGGTGTGCAAGTTCAAGAAAGAGGAGGGTTTCAGAAAGCAAGATATATTTTAGTAATGTCTGCTGGAAACTAATGAATTTTTTTTCATATTTAATGGCCCTTGCTTGGTATTGGAGTGTCATAACACTAGTATATGATCCGGGGAGAGTGACAACTCCAAAGTGTGTCTGGAGCTTGAATCATCCTTGAGGACAAGGATGTTTTCAAGGGGAATGGATTGTAACCAACAAGTGAGACTTGACTATGAAATATTTTATTAGAAGTCGGGCCACCGACTAGTCAATTACCAACAGGCCCAAATTGAAGCTATAGGCCCATTTCAGCCCAATTGACATATACACTATATTAGGGTGTACACGGTTTGGCCAACCCGACCAATCCAAACCGAACCGACCCTATTTCGGCCGAACCAAACCGATTTTTTTCAACCTGATACATATTTGGGTTGAAAAAATCTGATTTAATTGGGTTGTATATGGTTTTCGATAATTTTAAACCAATCCAACCTAACCCGATTAAAAAATATATGTACATGCTAATAAGTTAATTTAAAAATTATGTTTAGGCCTATTACATACATCCATTTATCTGTAACTCTAAGTGTAACTTATAACCTCCGTGTTCATAGTTCATTTCATAACAACAATAGATATTTGATTAGTGTTATGTTTTTGTATTTGTGATTCATTCCAATATTTAAAGCGTAAGCAATATTATTAGTCCTTTTGGTGCAAAAATTAGACGCTTAAGACTATTCATTGTGGAGGATTGTAATATTATTTTGAACTATTTTCAAGTGTTTTAGAATTTGAAACCTTATATTTATTATACTTTTTTATATTAATTTTGTATATTTAATAAATCGATCAAACCGATCCAAACCGAAGTATACAAATTGGTTTGGATTACAAATTTAAACAATTTGGGCTGGGTTGAAATTTTGAAAATCCGAATTAATTGGGTTGAGTTGCTAAATTCGCTCAACCCGCCCAATCCGATCCGTGTACACCCTACACTATATATACCGTGTCCAGCAGCAGGGGGAAGTTATCGAGGAAAAAATTGTCTTTTATGTTTTCATTTCAGTTTTGTATTTTGATGTTCTTTCAATTATGTCTTGTTCTTCTATTCTAGTTGATAGTCCATATAGCTCCTGGGAGGGCTACTCCTAGGCTCCTACCTCCACATAGCTCCTGGGAGGACTACTCCTAGGCTCCCAACTACATACAGCTCCTGGAAGGACTAGTCCTAGACTCCTAACTCCATACAGCTCCTGGGAGGACTAGTCCTGGCCTCCCAACTCAGTCTAGTCCTAACACTACAGTCCTGACTAATCCAGTCCCACGACCCCAACCTTGAGCAATCCTAGCACGTGAGACGCTGACCCGAGCACATGATGGGAGTAACTGTCACGCATCAATCATGGGAATAATCAAGGCACGTGTCAGAGGATCCTCAAAACATTCCTCGGCCAGTCCCGCACTGACACATGTAAAGCATCCACTCCCGCCAGGTGTCCTCCGCTCCTAGAACCAATGGCTACGATTCAAAGGTACCAACCCTAAAACCCTATCCTTGGGCTATAAATAGCCCAAGAAGGTGAGGTTTTGGGGTTAATCATTCTTTCACACTCATATACACACACTGCCACCTTACATTTATATTCATCCTCATCTTCCCGAAAAGCTAGTTCTTACTCTCACGCCGGAGGCGCCGCGGGACTCCAACCCCCCTTTCGGTGTTGTTTTGTAGGAACCCAACCACAGCTACACCTCTACAGCGGCGAAGGATCCAGGACGGCGTCGAAGGAGCAGCCCCGCCACCAGGAGTTATCATTTAGCGCTAGAAGGAGGGCTCTCCATCCTTGGGTCTCGGTGCCCCTGGATTCACCTTCATCAACAAACTCTTCAAAGAGTCCATTTATTCAAACTTGTAAGAACTCAAGCAACCAACCCTTTCCGTAAGCATGAATGTTGTTTATGTCGACCACGTTTGTATGCGCTCGTTACTTTAGGCCACATTTGTGTGAGCCCGTTTTGTTGATTAAGCCACGTTCGTGTGAGCTATCGTTAGTTTTAATCGTTATTGTTCTAGTTTGAATATAACATTTGCATTGTACTTCATCGTTGAATAGTCCCATAAAATCGTTTGAACTGCTCCCAGGAAGCTATTTGTTAGTATTTGTTGTTATTTTGGGTAGTTTCTGCAAATTTCATAAAGCAACCTTAGACCGATATTCTCTGTGCCATATTGTTGTTATTTGTTGTTGGTATTGTTGAGAAATGGCAAGACCAGGAAAGAATACCTCTGGGAGGCCATCTGCTAGTGCTCAGGTCCAGGAGCTGGACCACTCCCAGGCTCTTGACCCAGGAGCCGAGAGAGAAACATTCCAGGAGCAACCACTACACACTCCCGTAATGGAGAGAATTATAAACACAAAGGATGCCAGGACCCTCATAGAGCTCAATCAGTACAAGTACACAAATGTCCCGGTAGCCGAAGAGCACATGGCTAACCTCACAAGTGATGAACTAGCAGAAGCAATCAGACTATACAGACAGGAGCAGACCCGCCTCCAAGAAGAGGCAGAACTAGAGGAGGAGCCGGAGGAATCCGGGGACTCCCAGCAATCAAAGAGGTCTGTGTTCGACCGCATTGGAGCCAAGAGGAAGAAAAGAAAAAAAGATCAAGGCAAAAAAGAAGCAGAAGCTGCTAAACAGAGAAAGTTGGAAGAAGTCCGGGAGCAAATCAGGAAAGAAGAAGAAGCAAAGCTCGAGCTAAAGATCCAAAAGAGAATGCAATTAGAAGAAGAGAAGCTGTTGACCAAGTCTAGGAGCAAAAGAACCCGGAGAGATCCTACTCCGGAGCTGATTTCTGATGATGAAGAAGAAGATAAGCAGAAGGACCTAAAAGACATGATCTACGAATTGCAGAGGAAGATGGACAGAGAATCAGGAGTGGAGATTGGAGAAACACTCACTCCTTTCAGCCACTCCTTAGAAGCTATCCCCCGGCAGCGGAACTTGAAGCATTACAACTTTGACTCCTTTGATGGTCTAGGAGACCCGGAGGAGCACTTGAACTACTTTGAGCAGATAGCGCAGATATACTACTACAATGACTTGACTAAATCAAGGTTCTTCGCTTCAACCCTTAAGGGAGGGGCCCAGAGATGGTTCAGCAGAATCCCCTCCCGCAGCATCCACTCCTGGAAGGAATTTCGAGCCTCTTTCCTTAGGAGATTTCGGGCGAACAAAACGCACAAAATGCACATGTGTCACCTGGAGACGATCCGGCAGCACGACAATGAGTCCCTCTCTGCATACATGCGCCGGTTCCAGGAAGCAATCAATAAAGTTTCAAATCTGGATGAGAGGGAAGCTTTAAGCATCTTTAGAAGAAACCTGGACCCAGAGCACAACAAAAGGTATATTGTGGAGCTGATCAATAAGGAGCCGCAAAGTCTGGCAGCAGCTTATTCCATGGCTGCCAGATTCATTAAGGAAACAGATGTGCTCCAGGCAATGAGAATGACCCGGAATGGAGGGTCTAGGAGTAAAAACACTGATGACCGACCGAAAGGGGGTTACCATCAGGACAAGAAATTCAAGCAAAACAACCAAAGCCAAGAAAGACAAGCAAACCCGGTTTTCCAAAGACTTGGTCCTAAGCAGGAGTCGAACAGCGACCCAGGACCCGTGAAGCAATCTCGGGAGCCGAAGCAGGAGCCGGACTGGACTCCTCTCAACATGACCCGGGAGGAAATCTTGAAAGAAGTCAAAGACAAGCCTTTCTATTATCCTCTGAAGCCAATGCAAACTCCTCCGGAGAGCAGGCCCTACAATAGGCAGTGTGATTATCACGAGACCCATGGCCACAAGACCGAGAATTGCTTATCACTCAAGTACTTCATTGAGGACCAAGTGAAAAAGGGAAATATGACCAAGTACTTAGTTCGGGACAACAGCAGAGGGGAAGCGCAGAAGAAAGGAAAGAATGTAGTCAATGTGGTCCTAGGCGGATCCTACTCCCCACCCCGAAACCCGGACTTCGGCGAAGAAGTACTTTCAATCCAATCACTCCCAGACCTGGTGATATCCTTCAGCAGCAAGGACTATGAAGGAGTCAACCCTCATCACAATGCAGCTTTGGTTATCACTCTAGACATTTTCGATAATGAAGTAAGAAGAATGCTCATAGACAATGGCTCTTCAGTAAATATCCTCTTCAAGCACACAGTGGATAGAATGCAGTTAGGGAATGTCCGCTCAAATGAATGTCGAGAAGACCCACTCTATGGCTTCGGCCACAACTTAGTCCCGATCCAAGGAACTTTGTATCTGCCAGTCATCTTTGGATCTGCTCCTAACTAAGTGACTCATGTCATCAAGTTTTATGTGATCAACGCTCCTTCCTCATACAACGGAATTATTGGCAGATCAGCTCTAACCATGATGCAAGCAATAACTTCAATCTCCCATCTCAAGATTAAGTTCCCAACCCCGACGGGAGTCGGGGAGATTAAAGGAGATTACAGAGTTGCTGAAACATGCTACAACCAGGGGTTAGTTATGGCAGAAACCCATCAAGATAACAAGAGGAAGGCTACGGTCCTTCGCAAGCAATAAAGCACGAAGAAGCACCGACCCCGGACAAGGGAAGAAGCAAGCAAAATAAGTCCAGAAGAACTGGTAAGCAACCAAGTCATGGTAGTGGACAAAACAAATCGAGTCCTAGACCAACCTCCTCCTACCATGCAAGCAACCGAAGAACCTGAAAAAGTAAACAACTATCTAAAGATGAACTCTGAAGCCCGGATTCATCAAATGATCTCAAACAAAGAACAAGCAAAAATTGAAGCAGCAGTCAAAACAGAAGAAGTCGAAGTAGATGAAACCAATTCAAGCAAAAAAGTGAGGATTGGGTCAGGACTCGAGGAGTCCTTCAAGGAGAAATTAGTATCCCTGCTCCGGGGGTATAAAGATGTTTTTGCTTGGAGTCCAAACGACATGCCAGGACTACATGAGTCCATAGCAATGCACAGCTTGGATGTCAACCCCAACAGAAAACCAGTAAAACAGAAGAGAAGAAACTTTGCTCCGGAGAGGCAGAGAGCCATTGACCAAGAAGTAGAAAAGCTACTCAAAGCAGGAATCATCAAAGAAATCAAATATCCGGAGTGGCTAGCTAATGTGGTCATGGTTAAGAAGTCCAACGGCAAATGGAGAATGTGTGTGGACTACACTGACCTAAATGATGCATGCCCGAAGGATCCGTATCCTCTTCCAAACATTGATCAACTGATAGATGCCACCGCAGGACATGTAATGCTAAGTTTCATGGATGCTTTCTCCGGATACAACCAGATAAAGATGAACCCGAAGGACATCCCTAAGACAGCATTCATAACTCACAGAGCAGTATACGCTTATGTGATGCTACCCTTCGGGCTTACCAGCGCAGGATCCACTTACCAAAGAGCCATGAACAAGATATTCAAGTCCCAGATTGGGAGAAACTTGGAATGCTATGTCGATGACATGATTTCTAAATCAACAACTATACCAGGGCACGTGGAAGATCTGAAGGAGTGCTTTGAAAATCTGAGGAAGAACCAACTCAAGCTAAACCCGGAGAAATGCACCTTCGGAGTAGGAGCAGGAAAGTTCCTAGGATTCATGATCAGCAACAGAGGTATAGAAGCCAATCCGGAGAAAATAAAAGCAATCCAGGAGATGAGAGCTCCCAGGACCCAAAAAGATGTGCAGAAACTAGCAGGATCACTAGCAGCACTCAGGAGATTTGTCTCAAGACTAGCAGAGAGGTGCTTACCTTTCTTTAATTTACTCAAAGGAGCAACCAACAAGAAAGAGGTAAACTGGAGCCCAGAGTGCCAGAAAGCATTCGAGGAAATCAAATCCTACCTCTCTCACCCACCAGTCCTAACCAAAGCTGAGCCAGAAGAGCCTCTCTACTTATACTTGTCAGCAGGAGCACAAGCCGTAGGAGCTGCCCTAATCAGGGAAGAGAATGGAACACAGCAACCAGTCTACTATGTAAGCCAGGTCTTAAAAGATGCAGAAACAAGATACCCAAGATTGGAAAAGTTTGCCTTTGCTTTGGTTACAACATCAAGGAAACTCAGACACTACTTCCAAGGGAGGGAGATCAGAGTAGTGACAAATCAACCACTAAGGAAAATACTCCACAAGCCAGATATCTCGGGAAGACTCGTTAATTGGGCTGTGGAATTGAGCCAGTTCAACCTAAGCTTCATTCCCAGGACTGCAATCAAAGCTCAAGCTCTTGCAGATTTCATAATCGAATGCAACTTCCCGGAAGAAGACCAAGAGACAATGGACACGGATCAGGAGCTAAAAAAGGAAATTAGTCTGGGAGCCTGGACCTTAAAGGTAGATGGTTCTTCAACAACCGAGAGGTCAGGAGCCGGACTCATACTCAGGAGCCCAGAAGGATTTAAGATTCAGACAGCTATATCCTTCAGCTTCCCAGCAACAAACAATCAAGCAGAATATGAGGCGTTGATCATAGGACTAAAGCTCTCCCGGACTCTAAGGGTCCAGAACTTAAAAATCTACAGCGACTCCCAGATAGTGGTCAAGCAAACAAACGGAGAATACATAGCGAAGGACCCTACTCTGGCGAAGTACCAAGCGCTGGTTCAGAGCTACTTAGCCTCAATCCCAAGCCACCAAGTCCTCCAGATATGCCGAGAAGAAAATAAAGAAGCGGATATCCTATCCAAATTAGTCCGGAATTCATCAGATCTGGACTGCTTAGTCTACTTCGAAGAACTCCACAGACCATCAATTGACTCCGGAGAGGTCTTGGAAATAGAAAGCACCCAAAATTGGATGAATCCATTCATAAACTATTTGGACAAAGGGGAGCTCCCAGAAGATAAAGGAAAAGCTCAAAGATTGAAAGCAAAAGCAGCCAAGTTCTTCCTCGAAGAAGGAGTACTCTACCGCAGGACCTTCTCATCTCCAATCCTGAAGTGCATCGACCCAGAAGAAGCAAAGTACTGCTTGACAGAAGTACATGAAGGAATATGCGGAGACCACATGTCTGCCAAAGCCCTAGCTCATAAGATCGTAAGATAAGGTTACTACTGGCCAACAATTCATCAGGATGCAATAAAATTCGTCAAGAAGTGCAAGGAGTGCCAGCTCTTCAGCAATGTGTCCCGGATAAGCCCAGTCCTACCATCCTCAGTCCTGTCACCTATCCCCTTCACTGTTTGGGGTATTGATATCATGGGACCCTTCCCTTGAGCAAAAGGAGACCTCAGGTACCTACTAGTCACTATTGATTACATGACAAAATGGGTTGAAGCAAAAGCAATGAGGACAATCAATCAGCAAGACTGCATAAAGTTTATGGACAACATTTTGATGAGATTCGGGATACCACGAGTCCTAGTATCAGATAATGGGCCCCAATTCATCGGATCAGAGTTCGAGTCTTACCTCCAAGAGCGCGGGATCAAGCACAAAAAATCATCAGTGGCATATCCCCAAGGAAATGGCCAAGTAGAAGTAACCAACAGAATCCTACTCCGAGGTATCGAGAAAAGACTCAAAGAAAGCAAAAGCAAGTGGTCAGAAGAACTACAAAGCGTACTTTGGTCCTACAGGACAAGCCCAAGGACAAGCACGGGAGAAACTCCATTTAAACTAGCTTATGGAACAGAAGCAATGCTGCCCATTGAAGTGGGCTCTCCTTCCCATAGAGCAATACACTTCGAAGAAGAAGTAAATGAAGAAGGACTCAAAACAAACATGGAACTAATTGATGAGGTCCGGGACCAAGCTGTGGAAAGAATGGAGAAATACAAGGAGAAAACAAGAGAGCATTTCAGTAAGAAGTCAAGAGTAAAAAACTTCCAAGTTGGAGACCTAGTCCTTCGAGACACTGAAGCATCAGACCCCACAAACACCGGAAAGTTAATGCCCAAATGGGAAGGACCATACAAGATCAAAAAAGTCCTCAGGCTAGGAACCTACAAGCTCTTGAACATGGATGCCTCAGAAGTCCCAAACACTTGGCATGGACTAAGGCTAAGGAAATTCTATCAGTAGTAAAGCAAACAAAGCAACCAAAACACTTGTAGACAATATTGGAAACCAACCAAAATGTTTCTCATTCTATATTGTATGAATGATCAATGAAAAGCTTTCTCTTTAACTTGCATATTTTTAGAAATCCACCACTAGTCCGGACGAGCCATTAGTCAGGACTAGAGCAACCAAATTTTACTTAGAATTAATTTTCTAACTAAAAGCAACCACTAGTCCGGACAAGCCATTAGTCAGGACTAGAGCATCCAACTTTTACTTAGAATTAATTTTCTAACTAAAAGCATCCACTAGTCCGGACAATCTATCAGTCAGGACTAGAGCAACCAACTTTTACTTAGAATTAATTTTCTAAAAGCAACCACTAGTCCGGACAAGCTATTAGTCAGGACTAGAGCATCCAACTTTTACTTAGAATTAATTTTCTAACTAAAAGCATCCACTAGTCCGGACAACCTATCAGTCAGGACTAGAGCAACCAACTTTTACTTAGAATTAATTTTCTAACTAAAAGCAACCACTAGTCCGGACAAACCATTAGTCAGGACTAGAGCATCCAACTTTTACTTAGAATTAATTTTCTAACTAAAAGCATCCACTAGTCCGGATAACCTATCAGTCAGGACTAGAGCAACCAACTTTTACTTAGAATTAATTTTCTATCTTAAAGCAACCACTAGTCCGGACATGCTATAAATAAGGACTAAAGCATCCAACTTTTACTTAGAATTAATTTTCTAACTAAAAGCATCCACTAGTCCGGACAACCTATCAGTCAGGACTAGAGCAACCAACTTTTACTTAGAATTAATTTTCTATTTTAAAGCAACCACTAGTCCGGACATGCTATAAATAAGGACTAGAGCAATCAACTTTTACTTAGAACCAATTTTCTAACTAAAAGCAGCCACTAGTCCGGATAAAAGGATTAGTCAGGACTAACCACCAAAATTATACTGGGAAAAATATTCTAAGGCAAAAACAAACTACAGAAACAGACTAAAACAACAACAAGGAAAGCATTCATTACAAATTCACCGGCCTCAAACAAGCCCGGAACAAAGTACAAAAAAATATTACAAGAAACAAATATTATCAAGTCTTAAATCAGTAGCAATTTTACAAATCAAATATAGATCAGGACTCCGGAGCATTAGGAGGCAGGAAACTGGGACAAGGGCCATCGAACGGCTCCGGTTCACCTAGTCCAAGCTCAATATCTTCCTTGGATTTGATAAACTCAGAGACGAAACTATCCCAATCAGCCTCCGGATTCGTCTTGATATGCTTTTCAGCAATCAACCAGCACCGAGCTATCTCCGGAGCACCAGCATTGGAAAGGGCTCTATCGTACTCCTCGGACCTTTTAAATTCAGCAACAACTTCAGACTCCGGACGCACAGCGGACATCTGCTTCCGGAGCTCAGCTAACTCTGACTTTAATTCGGAAGCCTCCTTTTCAGCATTTTCCGCCCGGATTGTTACCTCATTCAGGTGCTTATTCAGTCCGGAGAGGGAATTGTCTTTCACAATTATCTGGTCCCGGAGCTGACTAATCTCCGAGTCCTTACCAGCAATGGTACTCCGGGAGATTTTAAGTTCATTGTAGGCCAGAGAAGCTGATCCGGCCATATACCCGCCAAGCTGCAAAAAATGGAAAAACTCAGAAAAATATTCTAAGGCAAACCAAGGCAAAAAACAAGAACGAAAAGAAAATACCTGACCCCAGAGCCGGGAACACTCCTTCATTGTGGCATCAAATCCGGACTCATTCATCTTACTCCACTGAGGTTGAGTCGGAATCCCAGCCATGAAGCGAGCCACCTTCTCCTCCAGCCCCGGACCATCTTCATCCGGACTATCCACATCAACTGCTTTCCCTTTGCCAGCCCCGGACCCAGAGCCACCTTCATAGTTTTCAGCCCTAGGAGGTTTTGACCCAAGAGTCCGGAGCCTCTTCCTCCTCCGCCCAGAATCAGCACCCGGAACCTCCCCAATAGGACCAAGATCCTCAAGATTGTCAAACTCATTACCCATATCCAACTCAACATTATGCTCTGGAGTGGATTGGTTCACATGAACTTCAGGCTCCGGATTGGGGATGGCATTGCTCTGCGATCCCTCCTCGGCCGAGGCGTTCGATCCGGAGCCACCAGCAGCATTCTTCTTTGGCAACTTGAAAGCCTTGCCCAAACCTTTCAGAGCATCACTGTAAGCGGAGGACGACATGTCCGGATTATAATGTGGTAAACCTGCAGGAAACAAACAAAAAACACAAGTCAAAAACAAGAAGCAAACAAGAAGGGGAGCAGATAAGAAACATTTAAAAGGTCCGGACAAGAAAGAAAACTACTTACAGCCCAGCCTATGTAGAGTTCTATGATTCATAAAGGTGTCTCGGGTCATCTGGAAACCCAGACATTCACAAAATGCAAAAATTAACCGGAGAGCGTCACCCCGGAGCACATCCCTGCGGAAGCGAGTCCGGACTCCTTCCGAAGCTATATGGGGTAAATAGTGCAAGTCCAAACCCCGGAGCATGATCAACTCCCCATTCCAAAACTTCAGCGAAGATTGCTGAATAACGGGCCTATAAGAGCCACCGTATCCACACTCCGGAGCCCGGAACCGAAGCTCGTATAACGGAAACTGGCTAGACCGGACTAAATGAAAGATATGATGCCACAGCTTGAACGTGGGCTGAACTTTAAATTGATTGCAAGTGGCAATGAACCAAGTCATCCACTTTATTCCATTAGGCGTTATCTGCATTGGAGAGATCTTGTACACATATTTGCACAAATGTTTTAGAAATAAATGCCAGTGCGGATTCCATCCAGACCGGAGATGCTCCAACCACACGGGAACGAAGCCATCAGCCGGCCTATGATGAGCCCTCTCGTCCGGAGTCGGCCACCTCCACTCAATCCGCCGATCCAACTGAAAAGCAGCCCGGACCGCCGAATCCTGGGTTTCATTATCTAGCCCAGAATACTCATCCTTCAACTCATAGTGCTCCTTAGCCACTATGCTGTTAGCAAACTTCCTATCAAAAGCTTCCCTATCATAGGGCCCCGGGCCAGCATTCTCCTGCCTAGCATATCCGGACCTAATGCTCCTAAAATAAAAACTATTTTCTATCTCCTCACTCTTAGTAACAAAATAACCAAGATTCTCCACCCACAAACCCTCCGGACTACAGGGTACCTTCCGTGAAGATATTTTAGCAACTGTAAGCTTCGTTATTGCCTCAGAATCCGAAGTGGAAGCCCTCTTCCCCATCTCAACCCGTTCAGAATCAGCAGAAGACTCAGAATCCGAACTAGAGGGCCCCGGATAACAAGTTATGAAGGCCTTGGCAAGAGCTTTAGTCCGGACCATAAACCTAAAAACAAATTACAAAGGTTAGTCTAAAACTCCTACAGTTTATTTATCTTTGAAGCTACATGGTCCGGACTACCCTATGATTCAATTTTATTACAAGTCAAAATCAGTCAGTCCGGAGACCCAACCAAAATATAAAACTAAACGTCCTCTCCAGAATGGAAACCCCCGAACCCAAACAAACAACCATAGCCTGTTATATAAACAACCCAAAAACAACAACCAATTACAAACGCAAAACCTAGCTTATTAGTCCGGACTAAGTACCCAAGTCCGGACTCTAACAGAAAACCCTAATTTCAGAAACACTATCATTATAGGATCAAACACCAAAATATAGACAAAAACATATATATACACACACATATATACAGATATGCAAGACAATCAAAACAAGAACTAAACACAACATCATACAAAAACTATAGCAGAAACACAAAACCCAATCGAACAACAAACTAAAATAAAGAAAAGAAGAGTAAGAAACTTACAAATAAAGAGATTACGGAGAAATTGGGGAAGACCGGACAACGGCGGCGCACCAGCAAGAAATACCGACGGAAAAAATTCAGAGAAAAAAGAGAAAATTGAGAAGAGAAGATGAAGAAAAGTAAAAACTAAAGAAAGAGGGCAGCCCCTCTTTTTATAGAGGCAGTGAAAAATCCGACATCCGCGCCACGTGGCACGATCCCAGCCACCTATCATAAGCAGTAATTATTAAAGAGTAATTATTACAACACGTCTATCCATACCCTTATAGCTGTAATAATTCAAATAATTGGGGGGAAAAACCCCAAAACCGTTTCAACTTCCAAGTCCGGAATCCTCTCACTCAACGCACTCCGGACTAGGGGGCAAGAAAAACTCAACTCCTGCGAAGGAAAACCACCTTAGTCCTGATTCGCTGAACTCAACGCACTCCGGACTGGGGCTAAGAAAAACTCAACTCCTTCCAAAGACAACCACCTTAGTCCTGATTCGCTGAACTCAACGCACTCCGGACTGGGGGCAAGAAAAACTCAACTCCTGCCAAAGACAACCACCTTAGTCCTGATTCGCTGAACTCAACGCACTCCGGACTGGGGGCAAGAAAAACTCAACTCCTGCCAAAGACAACCACCTTAGTCCTGATTCGCTGAACTCAACGCACTCCGGACTGGGGGCAAGAAAAACTCAACTCCTGCCAAAGACAACCACCTTAGTCCTGATTCGCTGAACTCAACGAACTCCGGACTAGGGGCAAGAAAAACTCAACTCCTGCCAAAGACAACCACCTTAGTCCTGATCCGCTGAACTCAACGAACTCCGGACTTGGGGGCAAGAAAAGCTTAAATCCTGCTAAAGACAACCGCCTTAGTCCTGATTCGCTGAACTCAACGAACTCCGGACTGGGGGGCAAGAAAAGCTCAAGTTCTTTTAACAAAACAATCAAAAGCTCATGTTCTACAAACATACCCAAATTCACTCCCCCATCCAGAAAATCTGCATAAGGGAGTGGGGGGCACATGATAGTCCATATAGATCCTGGGAGGGCTACTCCTAGGCTCCTAACTCCACATAGCTCCTGGGAGGACTACTCCTAGGCTCCCAACTACATACAGCTCCTGGAAGGACTAGTCCTAGACTCCTAACTCCATACAGCTCCTGGGAGGACTAGTCCTGGCCTCCCAACTCAGTCTAGTCCTAACACTACAGTCATGACTAATCCAGTCCCACGACCCCAACCTTGAGCAATCCCAGCACGTGAGACGCTGACCCGAGCACATGATGGGAGTAACTGTCACGCATCAATCATGGGAATAATCAAGGCACGTGTCAGAGGATCCTCAAAACATTCCTCGGCCAGTCCCGCACTGACACATGTAAAGCATCCACTCCCGCCAGGTGTCCTCCGCTCCCAGAACCAATGGCTACGATTCAAAGGTACCAACCCTAAAACCCTATCCTTGGGCTATAAATAGCCCAAGAAGGTGAGGTTTTGGGGTTAATCATTCTTTCACACTCATATACACACACAGCCCCCTTACATTTATATTCATCCTCATCTTCCCGAAAAGCTAGTTCTTACTCTCACGCCGGAGGCGCCGCGGGACTCCAACCCGCCTTCCGGTGTTGTTTTGTAGGAACTCAACCACAGCTACACCTCTACAGCGGCGAAGGATCCAGGACGGCGTCGAAGGAGCAGCCCCGCCACCAGGAGTTATCATTAGTCTATTAATCGTTTACTTTCAGTACTTGATCGTCAATTCAGCTTATTTAAATACACGTTCAGTTTGTTATTACATCATGAGTTATCCTAGTTTCGACCAAATTAAAGATGGTTGTTATAATCAGACTTATATTAATGTTGTTGGAGAAGTAGCCAACCAGCAAGACCAGGTTGGTTACATAAATAATGCAGAATCTTTAATCTATGAAGACCTTGTTGGAGATATGCCTTGGTTGGTATCGCCTACAAGCGAGTTGTTATATGATTTAGGATCTTCCAATTTTTGGTATGGTATCTGTAATTATATTCTACTTAGTATTTGTCTTCCAATATTGGCCTTCGATCTGGATGGTAGACTTGTCAGGAAAACACTATATGCTAAATTTGAGGATATGAAATTTCCCTTTCACGCTGGTGTTTTAGAAGAGAGCATGGTGTCCATCTTAAGTACGCGTAGGGAGGACTACAACAGCTACAACAATGATTTCTTCCGGTATAATGGCCGTATCTACAAATAGGCAGACCTCTACTCGAACATTGTAATGTATCAGGTTAGACTATGCCCTTAAGACACAGGTTAAGTAGCATTTAGTATAGGTGTCATTAACTCCCGTTTACTCCTTTATTAGTAAGTGTTAAGCTGGGTGTATTGATTTACAAAAAAAAAAAAAATAGGTCTAGTAATTGGCGTTGGTCTATCTATTCTCAGTGATCTAGTGTTTTATATAGTTTTAGTTCTTGCTGGTGGTTTAGCTTCTGTTTAGTAGTGCTATTGTTCCCTATATAAGTGGCGTTAGGCTTTTAATAATGTTAATGTGTTGTTTATAAAGAAAGGAAAATGCTAGAGGTACAAAAAGTCACTAAAATAGTTACAAATGACACATGTCATATGTTGGTTGGCTAAATATAAATGTACTCCCGTGCAGTTACATTAATAGGACCAATTAAAATTTTTCATTGTGTCACATTATTCATGCCACGTCATTTTGTGACAATTTTTTGTAACTATCTTTTGTGCCTCTAGCATTACTCAGAAAGAAAAGGCTTATATACCTTCCAAGTGAGTATATGCTCACATGAATATATACATACATGATGGCATGCTGCAACATTAATTCCAAGCAACAACTAAAGAAATCCGTTTAACTGCAGGAACATTAAAAGGTAACAAGTCGGTTGTAATTTGTAAGTAAGAAATCTATATTACCGAAGAAACATTAATCAACATAACAACTACAGTGGCAGAAGTGTAGTACTGTATTATGTGCTTGTCATTTATTCTAGCTCAGTCCAGATGATCATGGAACATGGTACTAGTGTAGTACAATACTATGTGCTTATCCTGAAAAAATTGGTCATGAAACAGAGTAAAGCCTTCTCCTTTGAAAGAAATAACGACTTTCTGAATTGGCCCTTCCACTCAAGTTCTTCATCTCTTTGATTCGGAACAAGAAATTGAGCTTGCTTAATTTCCTGGTAAATGATCTCAGTAGCCTACTTGCTGAGTGTGGCTTCACAAGTTCCTGCTTCATAGAGACATGGTCCTTTTCCAAGTCAGTTAGTCTCATTCGCATTCTAGCAACTTCTAGCTTTAGTTCTCTATTTTCTCTTCTCACTGATGCATAGTTGTCTCTTGGTGAAATGCACCCACTTCCTGCACCACTCCCTGAACGCTGAGGAAACTGACCATTCATTGAGCTGAAAAAAATTTGATTGTGTCCCCCATTCATTGCATTGCGTAGCCTGATCTGCTCAAAGTACAGAACTTGGACTGCTGTTTGTACAGGTAACCGTTCATTTTGAGCTGCATGGCTGCAGGCTTCTTGGGATAGTTTTTGGCAGTTTATGGTTTTGCAGAGTCGGTAACGCTCAGATTCCTTGATGTTTGGATGAACCTGTTCCAGAAAACACAACCGTTCAGAAGCTCTTATAAACTGATGGAAGTTCAGCGGGCTGACAAATAATTTAGTGCCATAAGATAGCTCAAATTTATTTTTTTATGGGATAATGTTGGAGTATTTACCTTCAGAAAGACATCCACTGCTCTGTATAATCCGTCATTTGCTAGGCGAGCATGGTCCGGAAGTAATTCTGCCAAAGCTATGAACTTCAATGGAGTCATGTTTAACTCTAGGGCAACTTCTGCAAGATAGTTGTCAAGTAATTTTGACACCTTAAAAATCGAGCTTTGTTTTGGAGATCTAGGACTGTCAAAGTCATAAACCATCTCACTTTCATCTCTCATATAATTGTCCTCGTCATCATCCTCATCCAAATTCAAGAAGATGGAGAAGATCCTCAAAATTGCTTCTGTGTCATAAATTGGGATCTGATGGTTTCCATTTGAGTTAGTCGGAATCAGTATATCTTCAAGAATCGCTTGGTCAAGTTGCAATCCTATTCTTCTCTCCAGATCAGATCTGCAAGAACTAACTGTTGATGCCGTAATAGCAGATTTTAACAAACTTGAAAGAAATGCCATTGGAACTGTGCTCTTCCTTGATGGCGTTGGCAACAAACTAACTATAGTTTCAACAATGACCCTTTGTTTGTTCTGAAACTCTATATCGGATAAGCTTCCTCTGACCAACTGCAAATCTCTCGCAACATAACCCTGGAGTGAATTATGGGTATAGTTGATCAAAATTCTGCTAATCAAATCTTGGTTTAGACCCTTTGTCTTCACTGCAGTAAGAACCCTGTGAAAGAAATCAAGACTTAGCTCTGTCATTGATTTTCCCCACCAGTCTGAAGTAATTTCTGTTTCCATGACAGGCATAGATTTTGTGGAGAAGTTGTGATCTAGTTTTGACAAGCCAGACGTCAGCTGCTCTTTACATACATTATTTGCTATTGCGCTGATAAGTCTCCCAACCAAGTTGATTTCTTCTGACAATGGTCGGAGTGTTTCACAATGATGAAGAACAGATATCGAGTTTGATATGCTTGGGAGTACCATTTCCTTTAAGTATCCTTCTGTTCGGGGTATGAGGTTCTTGTCCGAAAATTCTTCAGTCATTTCCAAATAATGAGCAGCACAACGTAGCATAGCAATATTTGATAGAGTTATATCAATGTTTACTCCATAACAAAACTTAGCAGCCAGCTCAAATGCCACTGCTCCACCAGGAACACCTGTCACATTTATTCTGCAGATCTTTGCATCCTGCAAAATCTTTTGGATTCTTCCACTTCGAGAAATCAACGGGAACTGTAAAGGAGTCATAATCATAAAATGTACAAATTCTAGACTAAAAAGTTCACTTAAATTTATTCTTCACTATTCTCCACTTTCTAAAACTTTGATTCATTCATATAAAAAAAAAAGGATTTTTCTATACAAGTCTACATCCTGAAAAAAATTTCAAATGGGTATAACTTATATTTGTACGCCTTCTTGGTTTGCTCAAAACTAAACAAGCTTTAATATTTCAGAATCAGAATAAAATGTAAACTAAGCAATCAGTATAGAAACATAAATAACGATTGTTTCCTTACTCGGTGAAGAGAAAAACTTGCAGTTCCTACTTCAACTGTAAGATCGCTGGAAACATCGGATATTGGCCTGCAAGTGGAAACAATGATAGAGTTATTTCCACTATATACATATTCCAAAAACAAATATACAAAATAAGACATACATCCTTGTTAATTGTTAGTTTGCACCAATAGTGTAGGAACAAAAATTTATAAACTCAATCCATGTTGAGAACAAGTCACAAAGATAGATATGTAATCCATTTTGTAACTATTTAGCAATAAATTAAAGGCCCATATCGGTAATCAAGTATCATACAATAACAGAATGTGTGGGACTACCCTCGAAGCATTGCTGGTGAAAGGGCTACAGTTCTTGAGGGTGACACTCTCGATAAGATTGTTCCTCCAATGTGATATGTTCAAAACTGGTATTCGTAAACAAGCAATCACAGTACGATGTTTATCATGTATTGATTGAGAGTCTTTATATGGTGAGTTCAGGAATTATTGTAAATAGACAATCAACTATTGGCAATTTACAACTTGTGTGGCTCAAGTTGAAGCAAGGACAATAGCCTTGTGACATTGTCTTCTGAGTTCAAGTTTGTTTAAAAGTCAGTGTCATAATTTATGTAATGTAGTGCCCATAGACAAGAACTTCATGTGTTTAGAGATAACTTTTTTGGAATTTTCTGTAATTTGTTAAGAACCTATTAAATTCCATGAATGCAGTTCTATTATCTTAGAAGGTAGGTTCAAAAACCAAATGTTCAACAAAAAGTATCTTTCTTGTTCAAAAGTAGTGCCTTATGCTCTGGTTTTCTTTGAATGATCAAATAATCATCTGAAACTTTGATAAAAAGATGACATTTTCGAAAACAATTCCAGATATAGGATATATCAAAGTATTTTTCTAAGTTCATTGTTCTAAGACAAACAAACCTTGCGTTTGAGAACCTCACTTTTAATTCTTGAAATGGAATCATATGAGCGCCAAAGTCGGGCTAAATTCAAAGCCTGTAATTGGGTTCCTAAGCATTATAACAGTAATTTGCAAGAAGAAGTATACCATTCGACTAAATTTCGTGTGCTCCCACTTGGACGAAGAGTCCTTCTCCCCGATATGCTTGGCTTCAATTCTGCAAGTGTAGCAACTCCCATACTTCCTTCCAACAAGAAACCTGACAAAAGTTAAGCTTTGAAAACTGAAACCCTCATCTCATAAGATATCCTAAGTTTGATTCTTTATCCAACTGTGCAATCAACCTTCTTTTCTGTGTGAACTGCCTATTTCTCTGTGTATTTTGTGTGTGCAGTAGGAGGATGAAAGTAAATGAAGAGTAAGTAGAAAGTAACTTGATCCCATGCAAGATTAAAGGAGAGTGATTAAACTTTAAGGGAGTGGTGTAATTAATTAGGTTAATTAAACACACATGTAGTAAAAAATAATAGTAATATGTCTGGGGACCTTGTGTTGCTTTTGGGTGAAAGGTGGGGAGAGAGATCAGGGGTGTGCCTTTTTTCACTAGTATGTTTTGATATTGTTCTCTAGAAATAGCATGATTACAGATGGGTTCCAGTGCTTTTGGGGTCTGCAATCATGTATAACCTACTGATAGCTACTCAACATAAAGATAATTCCATTGAAATTCTATATCATCATTTGAGAAAATCATTCATTGAAGTCAAGGTGAGGCACTTTTGTGTCTGCATTACTGTTCTAACGCAAGAAATCATTTTGTTTATGCAGAAGGTAATTGTCGTTAACGCGACACGGTTACCTAACTGACTCCAGTGAAACCGATTTACATTATCGATCTAGTAAACTTTTGCCGGTTTCAACAATAGGTTCACTGAATTCAGATCTACTACATAAGGTACATTTGAAAATCAAATGAAATTTCACCAGCTTACCATGTATACAGTTCTTGGTTGGTTGGTGGGGGGGGGGTGTAGAAACTTAAAAATGTTTGTCTTCACTCTTCATAGAGCATAAGTGGAGGAGCAAATGATAATTTAGGCCAATGCAAGGGCCCTATGCCAGGGCACGCTGATTATATATACTTAAGCACTTGAGTACATATTTTGTAAAAATATTATACCCATACATTCCCAATAAAACATAACTCGACCACTTCAGTTTCAACTTATCTTATATACACCTACTGGTGTTTTTTTATTTTAAGAAAATTGTTCAGTTTTGAGAAGTGTAATATAAAAACAATTCGGTAACATTCCAAAACATTGCAGGTCTTTAGTGTTCGAAAAATATGCCATCCGATATTCTTCAGCATGCGCAGAATAACAATGTGCAATTGTGTTCTCTAGGAGAATCTTGCTTCGTATTCTAACTATCATTAAAAATGAGGGACAATCGACAAACTTCTACAGCTATGTCCGTATTATTCCTTAGGCAGCAATCCTGCACAATGCAGTACCCCAAAATACAACAGAAATCGGATATGTTCTTGATGAGCATGGTCGAATGAAATTTTCACTCATAAGTTTGTGTATTGTATTGGGTTCTCTTCTGAATTATAATATTTTGAACAATTTTTCTCAGACTTGTGTTTTGAACCAAACACCAGCACACAGAACCAGTTTTACTACCGTCCTACTCGCCACATGTGTATTACATTGACCCACAATTGTTCATTTGTTCCGTACCCATCTTATTTTTCTAGACTTTGTATAAATCCTATTATAACAGGTTGATGTTTAGATGATACTCTACAGTATTATGCTTTGGACAATAGTTATTTAGATGATAAATTAATCATATTGTGCGATTGCTGAATCTCACTTCAGTTCTAACATTCTTTGTCTGCATGTAACATTGTGTGCGTCATTACCATGATCAAACCAAGACTTCAAATCATTGATAGATAAAAAGACGATAGCATATCCCTACAGCTATGATTTCTTCCCTAGGTAGAGCAAATGGCGATATCAATCATATTCAGTTACTGCAAAGCATTTGTACACCGAGGTCACAGGAAGGAGAAATTTTAAGGATATAATTGAAATAGACAAACAGAAGGTACAAAGATTCATACCATGAACCAGGATACACTTGTGAGAGAACTTGGGATACCTTTGCTTCCCCTGCTTGATTTTTCAGTATATGGAGTAGTGCTGGCACTTCTTTTATAACCTAAGCTGCAGCACTTACAGATACAGTCATACACCAAAGATACATCACTGAATTAAATTTCCCACACAAACTAAAATTACAACTGGATAAGTTTCATTTCCAAACCAATCCCAATATTGTCAAGGGTAACAGTTCCTAATACTCGAAACTCTTACCCTTGACAAATGTAAGTTCACCATCTTGATCATCTCAAAAGAGCGTAGACGGCCACTCATTCATGTACTTGGAGAAAGAACTCCTTTTTAACACGTCATTTGCAGTAAGATTTGTTAAAACTAAATTGCAGTACGATTAGCCATATGCCTACATTGTCAACAGATCATCAGCTATTTGTTGACAGTTTATGGATTTTTAGCTCTATAGCTCGGATTAGATCACCCAGAAGAAAAAGAATAACTCATAAGGGAGTGCACAAACTAATAACAATACTTTGCAACTATAAATACTGGCATTACACAAAAAATAAGCAATATTAACAGGGAATGTTCTTCATAAAATAGACATAAAAAGAAACTTGATAAGCCATAAGAGAAAATTGTGAAGAAGGAAAAACTTTAAAACATTGAACATATTCTATAAAGGTCAGTCAAATCTCACAGTAACATTTCTGGGAATGTGACTTCCGGTCAAAATCTTCTTCCAGGAGAAACTTATACAAAACGGATAGTATATACCTCTGAAATGCTAAATAAACCTCGTGCTGTGACCAGCTTACCGTCTTATCAACTTCCATTTTGTTTTCCCATGACAATAGAACAATTATAAAAGGTTTCAGCACATTTTATATGTAAACGGTATACACTGATTTGAAAAGATTTTGTGCTTCTGGAGGACTGCAATTTCATGACATTCGTCGTGTGTTTTCTTCTCGGATATAATTATGCGAAGCAACAGGATTTAAGAGCAGTTCTGCCTATAATAAACTAAAATAAGACCAGCCCTACATATAAACTTCAATAGTTCACTGTAATGTTCATACATCTAATTTAGATGCAGCATTTACTAGGTAAGGGTCGAACAAAATATGAACACGTTAATTCAAACATCAATAGAACAACATTGTATGCTAGTTTGTAGGACTAGTCAATATCATATCCCCACACAACTTAGAAATATTTTTGACAGCCGATTTGTTTAGTTGTGGCACTTGTGTAAATGCCAATTCAAAGCCCAACGGCCTGATACTCCTTTGCCGACACTTCTGCATTTTCTTATCTTGCATCCCCATTTATCATAACTACAGAATTGCAGTCCTTTTTTTTTTTTTCAAATTGATATAGTAGTATTCCCCAAATACACTCATTGCTTAAGCAAATGGAACTAGGGACAATTCCAAAGCATATACTTTGATGATGAGTAGTTCGGAGAAAACATTACCTTAAAACAAGTTTATCCAACTAACTAAGACCTGGTACTGATTTGTTGGCATTAGACCTTGATTTCATGTTCATCAGGGTTTATTATAGTATTATAGTTATTCCTGGTGCTGGTGGTTTATTCGGCATAAGACCTTGATTTCATGTTCATCAAGGTTTTCAGAATATGTACGTTTATCCAACTAACGCAAGATTGTGAATAATTAAAAAACAAAACCAACCAATTTCACAGCCTACTGAAAAACCAACAGCGCACGAGTAGAGACTTGGGTGGATATTCTATTAAAATTGAAGACTTGAAGAGTCCGGAAAACGGAGCATATCTCTAACTTGTCTTTTGACATGTCTATCTATTTGTAATGGAACACTTGTAATAATAAAACTCAATTCAGAAAATACTCAACAACTACAATGTTTCCCCTGCTCTATCTAACTCCTCAATTACTAGTACTTATTACAGATTAAAACGAATTGACAGGAAGCTTAATTTCTTTCCTCCTCGTTCCCTTTACTACCTCCTCTGTGCATTGACTCATTTGCCCCTGTTATTTTCCCATCCAATTTCTTTTGGGCTTTCATCTCGAGTATACTTGTATAATTGTGCCTTGCTCACCTGTGGGCCTTGATACATCACACTATTTTAGTTATTTCCCATCTATTTTAGTTATTTCGTGCCTCAGGCTCATACATGCACAATTTCATCTGTTTTAGAAACGGATACAATATACTAGTATAAGATTCTCGTACACTGACATAGACTTTGAACCTCAAGTCCTGAACCCTAGTGGTAGCTAATGGTCTAAAATATACGTCATTAAAACATGTAACTCGCTCCTAAACAGAGCTTCCAAGAAACCCATACCAGAGGCTTTGGAGCTTTATTTCATAAGAAGCTTTTGTCAAACAACATTGGCATATTATACATCACTGCTGCATCACTTTTTACCTAGTGACTTTCACTTAAATTTCAACTTGCCTAACGAAACTAAAGCTTAGTATATCCACCAGTACTATTAGATTATCTATGCAGCACACAGCGGTTTCTCTCCAAGCAGTGCTTCAAGATCACAAGGATTGGTGACTGGCGAGCTGCATGTGAAGTTTTGACAGACAAGAGCTACCACCTTCTCAGATGAGAAGCTGTTCTTCCCCATAAGGGCAATGTCAGCATTATTTTCTTCCCAGAAGTCCATCTCTTCCACGTCCACAGGATCTATGTGAATGACCTAGAATACAAGGCAAAGCATAACGGAAACATAAGAGAACATCTGCGGCAACTAAAATTCATATGCTATGAAAAAAACATGATTGACTTACTGTCTTGTTCGGTTCATATGATGCATGAGCAGCTGCAAGCATGTTTTCGAACTCTGGCAATAACTTGGAACCAACCAAGACAACTTGCTTGCGTGAAGGAACACATAACATATCGGCAGCACAGCACATCAAAGGTACAGCAACAGCAGCATCCTTCAGCCTCTTCTCGAAGACTGCCTGCAGATGTTTTATTTGAAACCAAATGTACAATTAAGTGGCCGTCCATATAATACTTGGGGGAAAGACCATTGCACTAAAAACTAACCAAGAGATGCTCAGCGTTTTGCATATATTGATCAGACCTATCGCCAATAACCATGGAAGCCAACCTAACAAGATTAACAGCTGAGACAGAATTCCCAGAGGGCTCAGCACCATCATGGTCTTCTTTCACACGGAGAAGAACAGACGGATCATCACCAGCAGTATTATAGTAACCTCCACCTTCTTTGTCAAGGAACAATTCATCCTATTAAACAAGAAATATGAACTACATTAGAGAGTCTAGTTTGGAAAATAATGGCCAAAAGCCAGGATTCATTGCTTTGCCTGTATATCTTGGAGTTCAATTGCCCAGGCTAGCCACGAGACTTCACCACCACATTCATAAACATCGAGAAGCCCTTGTATCAAAAAGGCGTAATCATCCAAGAATCCGGGTGCTTTAGATGGGCCATTCCTATAACTGTGTTCTAATCTGCGTTTTTTATCATTGTAAAGCTTCTTCCTGATAAAAGACGCTGCTTTCCTTGCAACTCCCATGTAGTCACTTGGCTGATTTTCAACAAAAGGACAAGGAAAGAGTCAACTGGTCACTCGGAAGGAATGCTAAAGACGGCATTTTTCAACATATATACTTGTATCTATGTATTAAATCTACTGTAACAAACAGCTAGAATAGAAGTTATAATTTATGACTAGGAACTACCAATGGACCACACACATCTCTTTCCCTACAAAATCAAAACACCAGATAAATTCAACTGGAAGTTCGTCAATGGTATTCATCAAGAAAGCACCGTGAGAGCAATGCACTATAAACAAAAAGCAAACAGCAGGCTGTACTCTACCAACAAAACAATGCACGAAATCTCTATCAACAAAAAAAGGTGGCAAAATCTTTCTTACACTGGCACCATCAACTGGGAAGTAAAACTTTGTTCCATCAGGTTCACCTCTAAGAATCTTAGAGGCTCTAGCAAATGACGAAATTGTGAGCCCATTCCATGATACAATGACCTAAAACGTAAAATCTTTTAACATCTCTGGCAATAGCGTCTTAAATATTTAGCTTGTGAAGTAAAATAAGGGAAAAGATTAGAAAAAATAACCTTATCGTCCAAGGGTGGCCTGGGTCGCTTTGATCTTACATCAAAGAGTTTCCGCCTGCATTCACCAAGAATTTCAAGATACTTCTCCTGAAAAATTCCAAGCTTTGATGCCAAAGCAGAAGTACTGTTTCTTTCAATGAGCACATTTTTTGAACTAAACTCATTATGTGGATCACTACTAGAAGATAGGTCACAGTTTCCTGATGACTTAATGTAATAATGCTCCTTTAACAGATCAGCATGCTTTCCCACTATGTCCTCGACCTATAAAGCAAAGAATAGATACCTTAGAAAAGTGACAACGCATCGAGATATTATAATCCTTAAAAAGCTTGATAAGCAGTGCAGGTCTGAAAACATAAAAGAAAACCGCCTGAAAAGTAAATAAGGAAAATGATTTATTAGCTATGCACTGTACAACTTAACTGACACACCGCAATTTAAACTAGTGGTGATAATAGTAGACCCCTATACCGTAATTTTTTTTTAACTGAGACTTCTGCATTGGACTATTGGAGTGGAAATATTAATCAAAACTGATATAACAGAATTTCAGTTCAGTCCTTGAATAAAACCTCGGCTTGTCATACATCCATTGCAAAGCATGTCCAATCGTACGAACATATGGAAAAAATGAAGTTTCAAGCTAATATCAGAATGACGGTGGATATACCTCATTACTGGTCCAGACATAGAATGCACCTTCCTTGTTCCCTAGAGAATTTTCAGTCTCAGCACTATCAGCATCCTCTGCTGAATAAATTTCCCCATCTGGACCTATCATATCTCTTCGTACATAATCAAGAATGTCTCGAGCCATGCACGAATAGTAGACATCTTTTGTAATAGAAAAGACATCTAGGTAAGCATTAGCCAGCTGTCCTTGATCATACAACATTTTCTCAAAATGTGGAACTGCAAGAAATTAAGACCTTAATAAGTCAAGTACATCTCCATCAACAATAAAGAAGCTTACCAACTTCTCAATTAAGTAATATGAACCAAACCCGGTATAAACTTTCCTTCACTTTGTCCACTCCCTAAACCCCTAAAAACCTCCTCTTACTTATGATTAATGAAAATGAACCTACCATGCCAGCATTCATCCACACTATATCTGTGAAAACCCCCGCCAACATGATCATGGATTCCTCCTCTTGCCATACATTGCAAGGTAAAAAGCACCATATTTAGAAACTCCTTCGCCTCGCCAGGTTTTCCAGCATCCTCCAACCTCTTGGACTGGTAAAGCATTAGTTGAACCTCAACTGGTCGAGGAAATTTTGGAGAGGTGCCAAAGCCGCCATACTGTGAATCATAGCTTGCAGCTAACTACAAAAGGAAACAAAATATTAATCCCCAAATGAAATATAGCAAGAAGACATGAGAGATGACGGAGCAAACAGAAAATAGAACTTGAGAGTTGCCTAGATTTATGAACTAGCGACTGCTCAGCTACACGAACATTCAAGGGCCAGAGACAATCAGATTCCAGAACCAGTATTTGGTCAACAAAGGCAAATAGTTTTTAACAACAGTGACAATTTCTCTAACTCTAGCGCTACTCCTGCATTAATCGGTTCATCTATTTTAGGGTATGATTTAGACTAAACAAAACATGGACTTGAAATTGTTGTATTTCCAGAGTCTAGACGCTTATTAAAACTCCAGATGGATGATCTATAAGGACTAAAATCAATGACACCAAATTAACATGTTAACAGCTATATGCTGGTAACATACATACCTGCTTTGCACACTTGCGTAACGCACTCTGGGTTATTCCCTCTGATAGTTTATAGGACTCTGCCTTCACAGACATGGCTTCTGACAGTTGTTCGATGGCAAAAGCCCCACTTTGAATCAGCACGTCCCTTTTACTTTCCCAAGCATCTTTTACCTTTCTGCAACAACATAAGTATGAGAATAAAGAAACATATATAAATAAAAACACTGCAAATGTTATATACTGCAATTCCATCATTATAGCCTCATTTACCTAAGTACAGTTCTGAACCCAGGCCTTCCAAACTTGTCTTCTGGAGGGAAGTACGTCCCACCCATCAAAGGCTTAAGATCAGGTGAAAGGAATGCACTTAGGGGCCATCCTCCTCGCCCATACAATGCCTGCACATATGTCATGTATACCTGCATCGAAAGAAAACTCAGCAGAAGAGATACATCTTCAAAAACTCCAAACACAAAAAAGATAAGAACTTTACACTTTTATCTAACATTTTTTATCTTCTATTAGTTTCTAAACCCGGGTAGAGTGCTATCTAATGCCACTGGCTCAGATTTTATAACTTCCCTGACATATACATGGATATACATACATTTATAGCATGCCATCTAAGTATTCATATAGCCATATTTTCCAAGTATACACACATGCGCCATATGGCCAATATTTATAAATAAGAATATGTGATGCCATCTTGCTTTGAAAGTACAGAAATGCATGGCACGTAGCTCAGCAAGCACAACAATAAGGGGGGCGGTACAGATAAAAATATCTGCTTAAGCTACTTGGACTAACAACGATGTTGACTGTATATTCTAACCAAAAAGGAATCGTTGTCAAGAGATGTTATATCAGGTAACTCCTAGATGTAAATTTAAAACTAGTAAACTTACCTTATCAACATCCGGGCGTTCTTCTCGATCAACCTGTTGGGAAACATGTTTAAAAGAACAGTATAAGATGGTTGAAAGTATTCTTTAGAGATACTTGTCATGGATTATTATGGCCGGACCTAAAAATATAATTGAATTTGAAAGAAAAAAAGTATTTCACTAGACTTTGAAAATACTTAGATTTGACTTATCCATGTTTGATTATTAATTACCACTATCTTACAGCAGAAAGTAAGAGATAACAATTTCTTCTCCTGATTTTAGAAAGTAAAGTTTTATCCCACTTAAGTTATTATTCATCATGAAACACAAACTGCTTTCTTCTAATTACTATCGTTAACTTTACGAGATCCTTAACATGATTTAACAATTTTTTGTATAATTTTAAATGCAAACAATCTCAGAATACGAGTTAAATTAAAAAAAGTGTTATCCCAACCTTAATACTGACGAACCAATCATTCAACAATTTGGCAATATCTTCATCCTCGAAAGATTCCACCTCCATCACATGACACCTATCATGTGGTCAACAACTTATTAAAAATTTCCTGCCAATAATTGGCAGCCTTAATATATGTAACCTCTCTCGTAGTTTTGTTGAGAAACTCACCAATGGCAGGTGCTGTATCCAACTTCGAAACGTAAAAATTTCAGAGGCAGAAACCATGGGCAAACAAACATGATCAGATATTACTAAAATAAGACACAAGTCATAAAGTAGTCTCCACTATAAACAAGACTATACTTGATAAGAAGATCGGCACATCTCTCTTGCGAGCTTCTTCAAACGCCTCTTCACCCCATGGATACCAATTCACCTTCAAAATTCCAAATTTTATAATTCCATAAAATGAGGATTCATCTAAAACCAACACACAATTTGCAATTACTTATCAGGCAATCAACCATTTTTAAACATTGCAGCTAAATTAACTTGTTTAAACTAGTTCAGATAATCAATTAACACTCAATTACCAATCTAATAAAAATAACTTTGGAATAAGATACAATCAATTCTTATCCTCCAAACCGAAAAACAACAAAAAATAACCTCTAATTAAATCTAGTCATAATAATTACCCTCCATGTCACAAACTACACAATACACAAAACAAAACCAACATATATAGATATATGGGGGGGGAGGGGGGGGGAGAGAGAGAGAGATGGTGTATCACATACTGGATTATGGGCATGTTGAAGAAGATAAGGACTATGCTCCAAAGCTAAACGATTAGTATACTTATGGGCCTGTGAAGAAACCGAAGCTGATTCTTGATTTGACATTGAAATCTTAGTAAAACCCTTTTCAAAAGATTGAATCTTTGGAAGAATTGAAGGTGAAAGAAGTGGAAATCTTGAAGTTTGATTAAGTGGGTTTGCTAAAGTTCTAATTTTGTGCTGATTGTGAACAAGAAAATGGCGGATTGAAGGAGAAAAGTGGAGTTTTCTGAGCATAGAATGATGGGGTTTAGAGGTATTTAAGAAAGAATTAAATATAATGATATAATCGGTGTTATAGTTGTGAAGTTTTGGATAGAGGAAAGAATGAAGAGTAGAAGTTGCCATTTGTAAGATGAGGAAGTGAGCTAGGTGTTTCTGGTGACAGTATAATTTATTCCACGTGTTGGTATAACATGCACTTTGATATGCATAGCTGTCCAGTAATGTAACATGTTTGTTTGCATTCGAGAGAGAAACAAACAAAAGTTGTCTGCTTTTGCTATATTACTGAAAAAACCATAACAAGATTAATACCGTAAAGTTCTAGTTATTTATCAAGGAGCGTGAAACACAACGTTGTTGGACCTTACACTCTCCATCAAGCAGGAAATTGGAGAATGGTTGAGCACTTTGCTCTTGTCAACTTAGGGAGATCAAAAAGAAAAACGGGAGAAAAGAACATTTTTTTGTTGAGTGATAACAACAAACATATGTTGTTTATTGATGAACAAGGAAGAAAAGGAAAGGAAGATAAATATGTCATAATTGTATACATGTATTCATTAAAGGGCTATATTGCTATTGAATTTTGTCCGGAAATGAAACTAGGAGGGTCTTTATATATAACCCAATACCTACTCTGTAACGGCCCGCACTTCCGGACTATTAAATTCTAAATCAAAACTAAAACATATACAATTATTAATCCAAAATCCTATTACAAAAGTGACTATTACAAAAGCGCAGCTAACGGAAACGGTCCAAAAGTCAATCTACTCCAAAACTAAGGTCCTCGAACTCCAATGCTATTCAACTCGAATCTCGGACGAAACCTGAAATGGTAAGAATGAGCTATACAGCCCAGCAAGAAAATAATCGATCCAACTAGTAGGCCAAGTAACACATACACATATTAAAAAAATACGATAATCAATATGATACGATATAAGAAACAAACACTTTTGATACATATTCTTATTCTTATTCTTATTCGATACACACAATACACATAGCACATAGACAACAATAATTCCAAAATCAATAACTCATGCCAAGACCACTACAACCCGGTGATAACGGTCCTAAATTTTCATAAAACTGTCACTACAATCCGGTGACTGCGGTTCTAAATTCTTATTCGATATTTTCACAAACCATGGCACAAATCAGAGATCTAAAATTATCGTCTACACACCACATATATACAACAATACGTATACTTGTAACACATAATACATTCAAAAATATCATCACTTAGCCCATATTTTGATAATCAAATATAAACGCATAACATACAATTTTGAAAACACTAGTAAGATCGATCGAAAACTTACCTTAAAATCTGACCAGATCTGAATATAGCCTTTTTGACCTACTAAACGACGTTATATTAGAAAATACGAAACACGAAAGTTGAAAATAACGAAAAGACCTCTCCGAAAAGTCCAGAATCACTGAATTCCGACTTACGATGAATTTTCTACGAATTTTACAAGACTGCTGATTTTTGCTGAGAAGAGCCCTACGAATTCTTATATAAAAAACGAGAAAGACGAATATGGTGTATTTATAACGATACAAAACCCCATATCTTAACCTACAAGTTATCCATATTAGAATCTGATCCAAATTTTAGGCCCAATATTCTAATTCAATTTTAAATCCTAATCTTAATCAAAATTTAATACTTTTTTTTTTCTATTATTCTATTATTGATCGAATTCTAAAAATTACGGGATATTACATACTACCCTCCTTAAAAAGAATTTGGTCCCCAAATTCATAACAAACCTATACGTCTACTCTCGCTAATCTCCTATAGGACAAACTTAAACTATGGTCCACAAGATCGAATCCTAGGGAATGTACTAGTCCCATAACTAACACACACCGAAGAACAGCCTGCTCTTGATACCAACTATAACGACCCGCACTTCCGGACCATTAACTCTAAAATCGAAACTAAAAGCAAATACAATTTCTTGATGAAAAAGTCTATTACAGAGGTCACTATTACAAAAGCGCAGCTAACGGAAACGGTCCAAAAGTCAATCTACTCCAAAACTAAGGTCCTCGAACTCCAATGCTATTCAACTCGAATCTCGGACGAAACCTGAAATTGTAAGAATGAGCTATACAGCCCAGCAAGAAAATAATCGATCCAACTAGTAGGCCAAGTAACACATACACATATTAAAAAAATACGATAATCAATATGATACGATATAAGAAACAAACACTTTTGATACATATTCTTATTCTTATTCTTATTCGATACACACAATACACATAGCACATAGACAACAATAATTCCAAAATCAATAACTCATGCCAAGACCACTACAACCCGGTGATAACGGTCCTAAATTTTCATAAAACTGTCACTACAATCCGGTGACTGCGGTCCTAAATTCTTATTCGATATTTTCACAAACCATGGCACAAATCAGAGATCTAAAATTATCGTCTACACACCACATATATACAACAATACGTATACTTGTAACACATAATACATTCAAAAATATCATCACTTAGCCCATATTTTGATAATCAAATATAAACGCATAACATACAATTTTGAAAACACTAGTAAGATCGATCGAAAACTTACCTTAAAATCTGACCAGATCTGAATATAGCCTTTTTGACCTACTAAACGACGTTATATTAGAAAATACGAAACACGAAAGTTGAAGATAACGAAAAGACCTCTCCGAAAAGTCCAGAATCACTGAATTCCGACTTACGATGAATTTTCTACGAATTTTACAAGACTGCTGATTTTTGCTGAGAAGAGCCCTACGAATTCTTATATAAAAAACGAGAAAGACGAATATGGTGTATTTATAACGATACAAAACCCCATATCTTAACCTACAAGTTATCCATATTAGAATCTGATCCAAATTTTAGGCCCAATATTCTAATTCAATTTTAAATCCTAATCTTAATCAAAATTTAATACTTTTTTTTTCTATTATTCTATTATTGATCGAATTCTAAAAATTACGGGATATTACATACTCAATACAAATACTAAATTTATCAATATTCCCCCTCAACCTAATTAGTGAGAACAAAGTGAAACTATTAACTTGGAAATATAAATTGGTAATGAGAGAGACCTGTTCACCGTTCCTTCCACTCTAAAATAAGAGAAAGGGAAAGAAAGAGATATGCAGAAAGTTTGTAGCAACGTTGCACTTCAGCATGATTAGCGCGCGTCTCAGATGTCGCAGCAGCATGGCTTTGCATAGGAGCTACCAATATGTGGGTTAATGGATGTCTCAACTCTCAACTCAGTTTGACTACCATTTGTTTGATATGCACAGTTTTCCACGGAGAGGATGCATTACCTCAGATAGCTAGCTTTCTTCCAAGTATCTGCCCCCACCTTCAGCGTTCATAAGACCAAAATGTGTACTTTGGAATTGTACAAGGCCTGAACAAGGGTGGAATCAAAACTACGACATATTTTTTTCTCGTGACTAAGACGACACATCCTGACTTTGCTTTCTATTAAAGGATCATGGCTTTGATTGCCATTAGAGGTATCCTAACTTTAGTTGTCATTAGAGGATCGTCCTAACTTTTGATGTATAATAACTTTACTTTCCACTAGAGAAGCCCGACTCTTTTTAGCCATTAGAGGTCTCCTTTATTTACTTGACATTTGTGGATTTGTTTCACATTTTCACAAGTCCCGCTTCTTTTGGCCATTTGAGGACTCCAAATCATTTCTCTCTCGATCTCTATTCTTCCTTGCCAACCATTTACAACTGCTTTCAAAAGGTTTTTTAAGGATTCTGGCCTGTCTCAACCGAATATGGTGATAAAATTATCAACCATTTATAACTGCTTTTAAGAGATTTTTCAAGAGTTCTGAACTGGCTCAAGAGAATATGGTGCCGGAATTTAAATGGAGATTCGAGACACAGTTTTACTACAAATTTAAACTTTTATAGCATTTTTTAGTTTGCATAGCATTTATAAGCGCTATGTAAGCCAGTGCTATGCAAGTTCAGTTTACTTGCATAACACTTTTAAATATATTATGCAAGTATATTACTTGTATTACCATTTTAGAAGTGCTATGTAAGTAAGTGTTTTTCAAGTAGGGAATTGCTTATATAGCTGTTGTATAAATGTTATTCAAGTCTACTGAATTAAAAAAATAGTTACATTGCTTTTTTAAAAATATTATACAACTTGAATGATTTTATTTTTATAGCTATCAATGAAATGTATAAGAAATTGCACATATTTTTTAAAATTAAAATTTAATTGTTTTATGCTATTTTTTCTACCAATATCACCTACAAGCCAAATCTTCTAAATAGATTTATAGAATACATAATAAATCTATAATATAAAACTGTTTATTACAATAAAACATTGTTTATAGTAACCACTATAGTTTAACGAGAACTATTACAGGTGTATGAAGAATTCAAAGCATCTTGGATGCGGCTTACATCACTTGTATTTTTATTGTCCAATATAAGATTTTCTATACAAGTGCTCCTGTTCATCATAAGATTAGCTATTTAAGTACAAAATAGAATCAATATATTAAAATACAAGTAGAAACTAGAACAAAAAACTCTAAAACTAAAAATTAAACATATTACCAAGTTCAATTTTCTTACTTAAAATTGCCTTAAAGATGCAGGATATTTAAAGCTAACAAATCTTTCTTCATGATATCTGAAGAAACCATTGAGGATTATACAGTTAAGGCATTTGATTTACAACTGAGACACCTGCATCTATATTCTATATATAATATGCACCACGACACTATTGGTCAGAAAAAATTGAGATACAGGAACATAGGGTTCTCCTTTATTACCTCTTTTATTGGTCCCTAATTTTGTAACTAAATATGCATATATGCCTGTAAAAGTAGCAAAGGAAGTTTAATTGCTTGAAGCATAGTATTAATGTAAGTCAGCAAAAGATTGTCTTGCTACTCCATCCCTACTAGTACTTTGTCATCCAATCACAATGAAAATAGTAAAATAAGTATCCTTGTCATTGGACCCAGCTTTACACGGTCATTAAAACACTACATATAACAGGCTTTGCAACTAATTTCACAACATACTCTGTTCGCACAGTCCTCTTATGCAAGGTCTCTGTTCACCCAACTCCTTCCTATTATGATGTCACACAGAAATAAAGCATCACAGGCCTAATTTAAACATCTAAACACGCCTCACATTATTCTTTATTCACTAAAATTAGATGAAGCGATAGTACAAATTATCCTAACCCTTTCCAAGCAATATTCATCTATTAATTTGCAACAAACACCTGAACTATAAATATTCTGTGTATAAACTATTAGCATTCAAAGACAAAAACTAAACTTAACTAATTACACTTTCCAACTAGGTATGCCGGAATACTAACAACTTCCTTAATATACAAATTCCAGTTGCACGTTTTTTTCAAACAAAGTTAAGTGTATGAAAAATTCAAATAAAAAATAAGGATATTTTACCCTTATACACAAGCTACAAATTAATTAACGACAAAAACAAAGAACCAAACACTTCCTGTACCAAATTAAAGGTATATTCGGAGCAACGTAGGTGATCATAATCAATTTTATCCCAAACATGTACCTCAAATATACTCACCTAGGTCCAGAACATATAGCAAGTGTCGAAACTCTTGAATTACTTCTCGTAAGAGCCCTTTACAATTCCAACTAGTCATAATCCCTATAAAACCTTCACATTCCAAACACAATATATTACCATTAAATAAAAAATAAAAAATATATTACACAATAAATCAAACAGATATACATACATGTGGGAAATATTGAGTATTACATCAACATAAAGGCAATTATATAACGTATTTAGTAAGCCAAGGCCAAGATAACAGTTAACAAAATAAAACATGTAGGTAAACAGCATGCAAATCAGTAACTGAAAGAACAAAAAAAGAAACAAAAGTGTAATATATAGTAGATGATGTCAAAAATTACTGGAGCTAACAATGTCATTAGTATCTCTGATCATAGTATGAAGCAAATAAAATGGACATCTGATCTGAGTAGAAGATTAATGAACCGTTATTTTCAGTAATCTGTTAAGCTTGGAGTCAACCCTAAGTAAGTTGTATTGTTATCTTAATTTGTATTTTGTACTTGTAACACTTAAAGTCTTTAAAAATGCAAAGGAGCAGACTGGAGTCTTTTTCCTAAAACAGTATCAAACCTAAGGATTCTATTTGGAAGAAGATCAAGAAGATCATGCCTCAGATGAATTTTGAAGAAGCTTGGAGTTGAATAAATCTGTTTGGAGAAAAATATTCTAAGTCAAGATCTCTACAAGTCACAGATTTAATGTTATAGAGAAGTCATTCGAGAACTCCAGAGAGTACTGACGGATAAGCAATATCTACTCGATGAATGAGCAATATCTACTCGACGGATGAGCAATATCTACTCGACGGATAAGCAATATCTACTCGACGGATGAGCTGTATATCTACTCGACGGATGAGCAATATCCACCGGGAGTGGAGAAGTCAGGAAAGCTACTCGAAAACTCAAGAAGATATCGACAAGCCAATTTAAAGAACTAAAGATTGGAGATATCGACAAGTCATTCCTTCACTAGAGAACTCAGAGTTATCGATAAGTCAAAGTGAAGATATGAAGACTAGAGATCTCGACAAGCTAAAGACCTCTACAAGTCAAACTCAATATGGAGTGCTAGAGATCTCGATAAGCCTATGTACTTATCGAGATTTCAAGTGTTCTATTAATTCAAAATGGAGATCTCGAAGTACAGTCTCAAAGTACAGAATTGCAGATCAGTTCAATATCCAAGATAAACAGTCAACAAACAATCCAACAGCTGGATTGATAAGTCTATAAAAAGTAGATTGAAAAGTGTGCAAGATCAATGACAAAGATTAACTGACAGAGGAAGATTAAAGTAAACACAGGATGCTAAAGATATGCTAAGCCAGAAATAGAAGATTTTCTTTTCTATAAATAGAAATGACAAGTGACAGTTTAGAAAAACTAATAGCATGTTTATTATCCACTGTGTAAACCAACAGTTAACTGAGTTATAAAATTAACACTGGTCCTCTAGTTAGAAGTAACAATTTAGATCAAATCTCTTGTATCACTTTCAAGAAAAAGCTGAGCTCTTTAACATCAAAGAGCTTAGAAATTTTGTAGCAAAATAATCTTAATTTTTAATATAAAAATTAAGTGAGTTTTAAATATTTGTGTTCTTTAATTTCTGCAAGTTTAAATTCTGCATGAACACTTTTCAATACAATATTTAATTTACTTTGTTCAACCATTAACTTTCAAGAAAAACCTAAAATCAGAAAAATACATTCACCCCCCACTGTGTGTGATTCATTACCTAACAAGTGGTATCAGAGCAAAATCTGAAAGTAAACAGATTCAAGATCTTGGAAGAATGAATACACAGAAAATCAGTAGCATCAAAATTCCTACCTTTGACAAAGCTAACTACACTCTTTGGAAAAAGAAAATGATGTTGTTTATCAAGATGGCCAATCCATTCTATATTTAGATCCTCAAGAATGGACCCTTCATTCCTATGCTAAGAGTTGAGGAATCTACAGATGGAGACATGGTCATACCAGCTCATTATGCTCCTAAAGATCCAGCTGACTATTCTGACCCTGAAAAGGAGAAAGTCTCCCTGGACAGCAGCTTGCAATTGATATTGATTGAGTCACTTGATAATGTGATGTGCAACAATATTGTTAACTATGACACTTCCAAGCAAATATGGGAGAAGATTGAAATATACTGTGAAGGAACTGATGAGGTTAGATCTAATCAAAGAAGGATACTGATTTCACAGTATAAGGGTTTCATGGCTAAGCCTAAAGAAAACATTACTGATGTGTTTGCAAGATTCAATAAGCTGATAAATGACTTGCAACTTCATGACAAATACTATGAAGCTGAAGAGGTGAATCTAAAGTTCTTGCTTACCCTCCATGACCATTTGGAACAGAAAATATCAACAATCAGGGAAAGGAGAGACTTGAGCAGAATAACTCTGGAAGTTCTATATGGAATTCTCAAAACCTATGAACTAGAAATGATTCAAAGGCAATCATTGAGATCTGGCCAATGACATGTTGTAGATGGTTCAAGTGCTTTAATAGTAAATAAAGGCCAAACATGTAATGATGAACCAAGATCTCATATTCCAGTTGCCTCAACAAGTGAGCAGAGAACAATTGATTCACAGGAGCAAGTTATACTAGAGTTGGAAAAGGATGAGTCCTATACTCTTGAAGAACTGGATGAGCTAGATCAGTCAATGTCCTATCTGGCTAGAAAATTCTCTAACATTAGAGTAAGGAAGCCAAGATACTTCAAAAGTAAAGGACAATCCTTTAACAAAGATAGCAGCTGGAAAGAGAAGGGGAAGTACAATTCTGATAGCAAGAGTGGTTATAAAACTAGATTTGTTGACAGATCTAATATAAGGTGCTTCAATTGTGATGAACTAGGCCACTTTGCTACAGAATGCAGTAAACCCAAGAAGGCAAATAAAGATAAAGCGTATCTTGAACTTGAAGCAAAATATGAAGCTCTTCTAAAGAAATAGCAAAGCAAAGCTTATATTGCAGAAGGTAAAAGTTGGGATGACTGTGAAAATGATGAAGATGAAGAAGTAGGAAACTATGCAGTCATGGCCTTGGAGTAAGGAGAGTCATCCTCATCTAAATCACAGGTACCAACTCTTACCTCCACTGATTTAAATGTGAATCAATATAAGGAAAGTGTTGAAAAGATGAGCACAGAAATGTTTCATATTCATAGAAGCATGGTTGCTGCTAATAAAGAAGTTAGCAGATTAACAAAGTTAAATGAGAAGCTTGAAAGTGAAAAACAAGAAGCTGAATTATTGACAGTGGAGCTTGAAGCCTTGAAACAAGAAAATAGCTATTTGAAAAACAAGCTCAAGTGTGCAAATGAGATTGAGGTTGTGCTAAGGGAACAACTGGAGAAAAGTGAAGTAAAGTTGAAGTCCTTCAAGAATGCATCTGAATTAGTTGGTCAGTACCATGAGAAAAACAAACCATGTGCAAACATTGCTATTGGTCTTGATTATGATGCCTTAAACAACAAAAAGAAAAACACTGGTGACAGAGGAAAAGCAACAAATAGTGAAAATGTTCCAGCAATGCTGAGAAATATTGGGTCACCTGTATTTAAGACTTGTGAAGTAAACTTCAGTAAAGAAGAATTGATCATCAAGCAAGAAATTGCAGATGAGGACAATGAAAAGAAAAATGCAAGTTCAACTCAATCTTCCAAGGCTGAAGAAAATTTTATGGACAATCAAAATACCAAGACTCCTGTCAAAGAAACCAAGATTGAAGATGCATGAGAGAAGAAGAAAAATAGAAATGGGAGAAAGGGGATAACCAAAAGCAATAATCTGGCCTATGTTGCAGATGTTCCTGGCAAGAAGTGTGGAAAATGTGGTTCTACAAATCATCTAACTCATCTTTATAAAAAGGGTGTTACTAAGCCAACAGAAGGAGCTTGCAAATACAATGAAGCAGATTTAAATAAGCCCTACTCATTCTGTGATAAGTTTGACTGCATCTCTTGCAACTTGAAAGTGATGAAGATTTGCCACAAACTGAGAGTAGATCTTAAAGAATCAAAAATTGAGTCTACATCAGAAAGAGATAGTTCACAACAATCATTGAATTCTATTTTATCTGAAAGAAATCACTCTACTTCTGCTAAATCAGTTAACAAGAAGAAAGTACCCAACACTGCTTGGGTCACTAAACATACCTGAATCTCATTATGTGCAGGGCAAAGTGAAGAAAGCCATATGGATTATTGACAGTGAATCTTCCAGACATATGACAGGTGATAAGGCCCTGCTATCACAGTTTGAGGAGAAAGCTGACCCATTGGTGATCTTTGGAGACAACAACAAAGGATTCACAATGGGATATGGCAAGATTGTTTCTGAAAATGTTGTCATTGATGATGTAGCACTAGTAGCTGGTCTTGAGGTGAATCTTCTCAGTGTTAGTCAATTTGCAGACAAAGGTTTTGAAGTTTTATTCAACAAAGAAGAATGCACCTTTATCAACAAGAAAACTGGTGAAATTGCTCTGAAAGGAGCAAGGAAAGGAAGCTTGTTTGTTGCAGACATGGACTCAATAAATAAGGATGGTATTTTCTGCTTCTATACTAAGGCATCAGAAGAACAAAGCAAGTTATAGCATAAGAAACTGTCTCACTTGAATTTCAAGGCAATTAACAACTTAGTCAAAAATGAGTTAGTGAGAGACATGCCCAACCTTGAGTTTGCTCAAGTTGAAGTCTGTGAAGCTTGTCAGAAAGGAAAGATGAAAAGATCTAGTCACAAGTCAAAAATATGAATTCCATTAGTGCACCCTTGCAGCTTATTCACATGGACTTGTTTGGGCCAGTAAATGTCTTATCAATTTCAAGGAACTGATATGCACTTGTGATGGTGGATGATTTCTCAAGATACACTTGGATAGAGTTCATGTACTCTAAAGATGAAACTCCACATACCATAATTGAGCACATCAAGAAGATAGAAAAATAGGCTGAAGATTACAATTATGTGAAAAGACTGAGAAATGACAATGGAACAGAATTCAGAAGTGCTACATTAAGTGAATTCTGTAAAGGTAAAGGCATTTTTCAAGAGTTCTCAGCTTCGAGGACACCTCAACAAAATGGAGTAGTTGAGAGAAAGAACAAAACATTGGTTTAAACTGCTAGAACAATGCTGCAAGGTGTCAAATTGCCAACAAGTTTCTGGGAAGAGGCTGTCAACACTACATGCTATACTCAGAACATATATCTCATTAACAAGACACATGGAAAGTCACCCTACTCAATCATGTCCAAGAGAAAGCCTACTGTAAAGCATCTTCATGTGTTTGGAAGCAAGTGTTACATTTTGAAAGACAACTCTGAATATGTGGGAAAATTTGACTCAAAGGTCTTTGAAACAATTTTTCTGGGATATTCACCGGAAAGAACAGCCTACAAAGTCTATGTGATTGATCAAAAGAAGATCATGGAAAGCACATATGTGACCTTTGATGATGACAAGTGTCCAGGCTTAGAATGCCTTGATGATAATGAAGCTGAAGCCCTTGCATTTGAAAACCTCAACATTGATAGTGATTCTGATGGAGAAGATGAAGTTAATGCACAGTAAATGATGAATGAAGAGACTAATGAACAAGAAAATCATGGGAATGGAAGCTCATCTCAAACACCTGAATTTGATAGCACAAACTCGGGGGGAGAAATAGAAGAAGGATCTACCAGTCATACCAATAATGAAGAAAATGATGAAGGCACAAGTCAACAAACTCACACAAGGAAGTGGGATAGAAGTCACTCTAGAGAAGCAATTATTGGTGATCCTACTGCTGGTGTGAGGACTAGAAGTGCAATTGCTAATGAGTGCCTACATGCATGTTTTTTGTCCCAAGTAGAGCCTAAGAAAATTGATGAAGCTCTATTGGATCCTGACTGGATATCTGCCATACAGGAAGAGCTGAATCAGTTTAAAAGAAGCAAAGTCTGGAAGTTAGTTCCTGCACCAAAGAACATAAACATTATTGGAACAAAATGGGTGTTCAGGAACAAAATGGATGAAAATGGTATAGTTACCGGAAACAAAGCAAGGTTGGTTGCAAAAGGCTACTCACAAGAAGAAGGAATTGATTATGATGAAACTTTTGCTCCTATTGCAAGACTTGAAGCTATAAGAATTTTTCTAGCATTTGCTGCATATTCAAATTTTAAAGTGTATCAAATGGATGTCAAAAGTGCCTTTCTGAATGGTGAGCTAGAAGAAGAAGTTTATGTGCAACAGCCTCCTGGCTTTGAGGATCTAAAATTTCCAAATTTTGTGTATAAGTTACTCAAGGCTCTATATGGACTAAAACAGGCACCTAGAGCTTGGTATGACACACTATCCGATTTTCTATTGAAGCATGGTTTTACTAGAGGAACCTTAGACAAGACTCTCTTCTACAAGAAACATGGTGAAAATATGATCTTAGTTCAGATCTATGTGGATGATATCATCTTTGGTTCTACTAATGAGAAGCCGTGCCAAAGATTCTCTAAGCTTATGCAAAGTGAATATGAAATGAGTATGATGGGGGAACTGAGTTACTTCCTTGGACTTCAAGTCAGCCAAAGAAGTGATGGTATCTTCATCAGCCAAACTAAATATGTTAAGGATCTTTTAAATTTTTTTGGAATGGTTGATTGTTCACCGGCATCTACATCTATGTCTACTGCAACAAAGTTGGATGAGGATAAAAAGGGCAAGAGTGTAGATATCTCAAGCTACAGAGGGATGATTGGATCATTGCTTTACTTAACAGCAAGTAGACCAGACATCATGTTTGTAACATGTCTATGTGCAAGATTTCAAGCCAATCCAAAAGAATCACATTTGATGGCTGTAAAGAGGATTTTCAGATACTTGAAGGGGACTCCTAACTTGGAATTATGGTATCCTAAGGGAATTGGTTTTGAAGCTGTTGGATACACAGATGCAGATTTTGCTGGATGCAGGGTTGACAGAAAGGGTACCAGTGGAAGCTGTCAATTCCTTGGACAATGACTTGTATCCTGGTACAACAAAAAACAACAATCTGTATCAAATTCTACAGCTGAAGCTGAATACATAGCTGCAGGAAGTTATTGTGCTCAGGTGCTTTGGATTAGAAATCAGCTAATGGAATATGGCCTAGTATTACACAAAATTCTCATCATGTATGATAATACTAGTGCTATATCTATAGTGGCTAATCCAGTTAATCATTCTAGGACAAAGCACATTGATGTGAGGTACCATTTTATTAGAGAACATGCTACTAATGGTACCATTGAGCTCATTTTTGTACCAACAGAAAAATAACTAGCTGACATTTTTACTAAACCTTTGGATGAAGCAACTTTCACTAGACTTGTAAGTGAAATTGGAATGCTCAATTCTTCATCCTAAGGCAAGAACTCAGCTAATGTTTTATAGCAGATTAATCTCCAGTAAATCAAAATTAATTTGATTAAATTAGAAATTAACTGAAATATGAATTATAAATATTTCAGAAATCTTTGTATATTTGTTTTTCAAATTCAATTAACTTGGAATTTTTTAAATTCTAGGTAAACTGCTCAGTTGTTAATTTATATTCTTAATATGTAAAAGTAACACAAAGAAGAATTACAAATAATCAAAAGTATAAATGACTTATCGATAAGTCCTTGTAGAGTTCTCTAATTGTGTTCATTCACAGAGTCATTTTAGTACTTCTCGACAAGTATAAATTGACTTCTCGACAAGTCATTTTAGGACATCTCGAGTGAGTCCTCGATAAGTCAATTTACTGACTTCTCGAGTGACTTCTCGATAGGTTTAAAATGACTTATCGATAAGTCCTTGTAGAGTTCTCTAATAGTGTTCATTCACAGAGTTCTCTACAAGTACAATTCTTGACTTATCAATAACTCAGAACTGAGATAATTTAAATTAATATATTATTTTGGTAAAATAATTTTGGATAATTTATTCTAATTTTATTTTGAATTTATTCAAGTAAAAGTTAGAAATTGTTCAGTCCACTTTTTGGACAAACTGGGTATTTATTTGACATTTCGATAAGTCAAGTTTGAATTCTCAATAAGAGTAATTTAAAATGACTTCTCGACATGTACTTCACTTCTCAAAATGACTTCTCGATAGACTAACTCCAAATGTCTATTTTTGAGTTCTCGACAAGTCATCTACTTTTACTGTAAATACCCAGACTTCTTGATCATTTTAACTTGAAATTTCTCGAAATTCTAAGTAAACTGAATATTTATTAATTCATATTCTAACTATATGAAGTTAATAAATAACAGATCAAAAGAAGCAAAAAGTATGAAAAACTGAAATGATTTAATTCATAAATTATGTTCAGCAAAATACTTTTGACATACTTCATCTATAATTACTCTGACTTATTGACATATTTACGTGCTTATATTTTTTTTAGAAAATATGTTAATCTAATATAAGTAGACTAGTACTTTATATCTAATGTTTTGAATAAGCTGATAATGGTTAAATTATTTGACTATATGCTGATAGGAGGAGTTACTTTTGTGTAGGGAGTACTTGTTTATTTGCATGGGGAATAGTTATTCTAAATAGTGAACTAAGATTCTTAAGTACTTGTATGGGGAATAGTAACTAGTCATTTCTAACTGTCAAATATTCTTATGTGATTATTACTCTTATTATCCGGGCAATCAAAAGTCTTTTGGTTTCTATCTTTACTCCCTCTATAAATTAAAACGCTTCACCCTTTATCATTCATCACTATTCTTATTCTCAACAAACATCTAATTTCAAACTCACCTCTTGTTCATCTCTCTCTCTCTCACTCAAATAAATGCCCCAGTCTTCTACAGACTTATTCGTGGAGCTTATCAGCCTGTCCATCATCTGGATGAAGACCAAATTTACTTTGATCCTTTTGGACTACGTGTCCGTCTCAAGGGGGTTGTTTGCAACCCCTTTGATATTCCATGAGAGATCTTTGATGAACTCTCGTGGGATGATCAACTCAGCATTCTTTTCTTTGAGATGGAAGTCTCTCTCGAGCAGGAGAGACGTGCAATGGTAGATGAGTAGCAACGCCTTGCTGTTTTGGAGTTGCATGAGAGAATCATCTCTCTTGCACACTCCATGTCCAGAGCTTACCAGCGCAGGGCAAGGAGGTTGGAGGCTGAGAAGAAGAAACCCAAATTAGAGTAGTTAGGATTAGGATTTACTTGATGTAATCTGAATCTTAATGTACTCTGTGGTTGATATTAATGAAAATACTCTTCTTCTCTATCAATTTGTTTTTGTTGCTTGATTGTTTATGTCATGATTGCCTTGTGTTTACAAATTAATTGGTTATTAGTTTTCCTGTCAT